>NC_044501.1:22450489-22705489 GCF_902362185.1 Chanos chanos | reverse complement strand
ATTGGTCTTGGTTGATAGCTGTGAAAAGAGTAGGCAGTGAGTGGTGTTGATTGGTTATTAGGACTGGGTGTTGCAATCCCTGTTGATCTGTACTGTGCTTGATTGGTGTTGTCCCGATGTTGGGCAGAACATTAGACATCAACGTGTTCTTTGTACATCTTCAGCCATTTACCACAACGTCCTTGGGTGTTTCAGCCTTTTACTCACAATACACCCTATGCTGAGGTAGGCCCACCTCAGGTTGATCAGGCCTGGGTGTGTGTCCCATAGTCATCCGCTGGTCTTTCGTGGTGACTGGTTGTTCCGCTAAGAGTGCGACTGGTACAATGCAATGATTCCTGAATCAGCAGCAATTGCAAAGGTTGTCTGACCAAATCATTATGCTACCACTATTAATTCTCAGGAGTTTGCTTGAGGAACACTGTGAATAACTCAGAAAAACCATTACTTGATAATGACCGCAGATTTGTAAGGAAAACCAAAACTGATGAAGCCAGCAGAATATATGGAGATGTATGCCCCTTAATTTGCTGTAAAAGTTACCCCATCATGTACATAAACCTAAGGCACACCATTGAGATTAATACGATAGGACTATATCAGGTCTAAGGCTGGTGCTGACTATTTCTGAGAGAACGGTGAATTTCTGGTCTAAGTCAGCGAGCATTTTCCTTGCCATGCACTGTGGTCCTGATTTTGACCGCACAAAGTTTACTTTCCTTTAGGGATCAAGTTTTTGTGCCCCTGATCCTGATCCAAGTCATTTAATATTGAGTATCTGCCGACACCAAGTCCCGATCCGATATTTGTATTTTATATAGGAGTTATACCAGAAAATATACGCAAGTGTTTGATTTTAATTAATCTTACAATAATTCAAGTGCTTAAGCTGTCTAACTGTAAGTTACGTTGATACTTTTTCTGAAAGTGTCTTTTTTGTATGCTATCATTATCAATCCTAAGTGTTAGTTAAGCGACTGTATTGCTCTCTGTGTCGTTAGTTTAAGCTATCTTGCATACATCACATACAACTAAAGCGTTAGGTGTTTCAATTTTGAAATGATACCTTGGTTGTTATTAGTGGCCCTGAGGATGAATGTCATCGGAGTATGCTGACCTAAAACACGTTCAAATTTAAAAGTTAAAAGACAACCTGTTAGCTTGGAACGTTCGCCTCAGTTTGCCGAATTTGAATGCACCTATGTACTCGCTACCACATGGGCTGGTCATCCAAAGCGATTAATTCAGTTACCCTCTCGGTAATCTTTCTGGCCTTGTCACTGTCTTGAGGAAATTTCTCTCTCCTTTTAAAATTGTCCAATGTGTGTTCCTTTGGAGCAGCCTTTGGCTGAGTTACTTGAGTGAACTCATTGTATTCCGCTGAGTGTTTATTTTTTGGGTGCTGTATCAAAGTGGTAGTAGCCTATTGAATGCAGCTCTGTGTTACTACTGCCTCGCGAAATGCTCGCATTGCAATCATTACAAGTTGCTGTTGGACTGCTTTCGTTTCCAATTTAAAACATATCCACACTGCAGATATTTTAACCGCGTCCTGCCACAAATTATGCTCTCTGTTTACAAAACCTGTGTGACCGCTGACGTAAAATAAAGGATCAGTAAAGCCGATACTGATCAGTTAAAAAATGCCTCAATCTGCCCTGATACCGATCTTTGAGTTCGGATTGGGACATCCCTACGTTCCTTTTCTCACCTTCTTGGAGGAAGGGTGTAAGAGGTGGAAGGGCTGACTGGGTTTTCAGAGGCATAGCATTGGTTGTTCTTTTGTCCTGTAGTTCCGTTGCCAAACATCTCAGCACTTGGTTATGACGCCATGTGTATCTGCCTTGTGACGCCATGTGTATCTGCCTTGTGTTAGGCTAATGTTGCAACTGACTAATATATGCTTGAGGCTGGCAGACGTTGAGCAGAGGGGACAGGCAGCGTCCTCTCCCAGCCAGAGATTTAAGTTAGCGGAGAAGGAAGAACATCATGTGTAGCATGGATGAGGAAGCTGATCCTATTTGCTTCCATGTTCCACAGATCTTTCCAGGTGATCTTCCTCTTCTCAACGTCCTCCCATCTCGTCCAGCGGCCCTGCTTGGCTTGAGATATAGCTTTGGTGACCCTGTCTGCTTCCTCTTGATGGCATACCTCCTCAACTACCAGTTGTAGGCGCTCTGCAGGAGTTGCTTTCTGCCAGGTGGGCTTGCTTGTTTCTAGCCCGAAGCCCCCTCTTCCTTGCTCTACCAGGCCCATGATGTCCCTGTGTCGAAGAGCTGATTTTGCGTCTTTGGTTGCCTTTGTTGGATTCCATCTTCTCCCTGCTGCTAATGATGGAGCGGTTTCTGTCATGATGGTATCTCGGGACTCATCATTTCTAGCCTTACTTTGGCACATTTGTACTCTTCCATAAGCCTAGTAATTGGGAGTGAGAGGACCCTGTTTCCATACAACCCCTGTGTTGCGAAGACATCTTGGTAATCCAAGCCACTTCCTCACATGTGAGCTTATCAGCCCCTCCATTTTGCTGACCTGGGATACAGTGACTTCGTACATAGTGAGTGGCCACATGAGCTGAGAAAGCAGAGTCTTGAATAAAATGTTCCTGTTTTCACCTGGTGAGTGACAGAAGCACCGAGCATTATTTGACTGGCGCAGCAGCAGGACTCTGCAGACCGGCAGTTACAATTGCTACTATATTCAAAGCAAGAAGTTCAGTCAAGGGGGCTGTCCCTTCGCCGGTCCACGTATTGGAGTTTGAGAAACGCTGCCTTGAGGGACCTGCTTTTCTCCTCAGTAAAAAAGTGTTCAACAAACTTGTATGGGTCCTTATAGAAGTCCATTCTTGTACGCTCCTTTTTTCTATGCCGGTGGTTTCTGCTCGCTGAAGGGTTGTGAGCCATTGTTTTATGTCAGCTTGCGACCCATTGATTCCCTGCTTATCCTCCTCTTTGGCTTTTCTCCACTGCTTCCCCAGTTGACGCCTTTCCCTCACTAACCTCTCAATTTCCTGTTGTCTTCTTGACTTGACTAGGGTCGATGGTTCTTTCCTCTTTTTGATGTCCCTCACTCCAAACCTGCCAGCGTCATAATTATAAATAACGTCCCCCATCTTCTCAAATCTTTTGACGACGGACGCCTTCATTTCCTCCAGGAGCTGAACAAGATCTGCGTTGGTTGTTTCCCATTCTCACTTCATGCAGGATTTAGGCCACAGAATTTGCGGGTTATGTCTCTCGATCTTCCGTTTCACTGCTGGTTGTGGTTGGTGGGTCAGTTGGTTGATTTCTGTGAGAAGAGAATAGAGTGAGTGGTGTTGGTTGATATCTGTGAAAAGAGTGTGGAATGAGTGATGTTGATGATATGTGTGAAAGGAGTATGCGATCATTCTGTACATCAGCACTATCACATTCCTTTGGAACTATAAGAACTGTAAGATGGAACTATAGGATCTAAAGGACTGTGTGTGTATGTGTGTGTGTGTGTGTGTGTGTGTGTGCGCGTGTGCATTTGTGTGTGTGCACAGGCAAAGATAGAGAAAGCAAGGCCGCACTCCATCTGCTCTTGCTCTCTATTTCTCTTTCTCTTTGTATTTCTCTATCTCTCCTCTTTCTATCCTTTTACAAGTATAATTGGGGCTAGCTGAAGTAAAAAAAAGACAAGTTCTGTAATTATCTTAGAGCTACAAATTCCTGTTTTTTTTAGACCTGCCCCCCTGTCCGTCTCTGACACTCTGTCTTATCAGCTGGGCCTGGGCAGCTTTGATCTGATACCAGGGGATTGCTTGGGCTTTTGAGAAATCCTTCCATTAAAAAGTCCCTGTGGAGAACAGGTGATAAAGGCTGAAATTACAGGGACTATCCTGGTCTGCCTCACTGCCCCTGGCACACACACACTCTCTCTCTCTCACACACACACACACACACACACACGCACACACACAAAGATAGCCCCTAGGCTGCTAACATGAGCTGAGCAAAACCATCAGTGGAAACAGGGAATGGAAGTAAACCCCATTTAACAAGAGGCTATGATAAGAGTTACATCGATGGATGACTACAACAGACTACAAGACTGCACATGTGCACACACTCACACGCACACAAAATCCTGTGCTCTAGGAAAGTGAAAGTGAACAGGCCTGTGCAGGATTTTTTTCTATCCTGATTAAATGTGTGTGTCTGTGTGTCTGTGTGTGTGTGAAAGAAAAGCATTGGCATCTTTTCTGTGGATACCAGGTGCACGTATAAACATGCCAAAGCCCCCCATTGGTCCCAGACCCCCTACGTGTGAGATTTCCCCACGCAGAAAGCACAGAGAGATTTCACACTCAGGATAAGAGACTCAAGAAAGGGGAGGGGAGGCGGGGGCGGGGGTAAGGGATTAGGAGAGGTTGGATTGGACATTGCGCCCTTTCAAAGTTGGTCTTAGAAATGTGTTAGTTGTGTGTGAATTCAGATTAATGGTGCAGACAGAGCCATACTGAGGAGTCAGACCCTGGATAGACAAATTACACAGTTAGACAGGAAGCAAGACATCAGGGTTGACATTTTAAAACCTGGAACCAGGGCTAGCTATTTCACTAGTCTATGAAAAAGGACTGCTTTATATGGACCCAGATGGCAGCTATATAACAATGAATTGGTAAGAGCTTTTAGTGAATGTTTGAAGAACACACAAGAGCCTTCATCCTTTTAATGACTGGAATCACAACCGTATGCACTCAGCATACCAGAACTGAGGCCTGTCCTGCTGTCCATACACACACACACACACACACACGCACACGCTCTCACACGCACACGCTCTCGCACACACACACGATCACACACATACACACATACACACACACGTGCGCACACACAAACACACACGCTCACAGACACACACACACACATTCACACACACACATACGCACACATGCACGCACGCACGCACACACACACACACACACACACACACACACACCAACAAGAACAATCAGTGGAGAGCACACTGGGATTGGATTATTCAGCTTCATACAGAGCAGCACTCAGGAATCAGTCGACTGACTGAACACATGTGCTTGTTTGTCTCTATGGAGCAAATTCTTATAGCCACATGACAATCCCCTGATCACAATGCTCATGCTTGTATCCTAGCGACAGCGTTGGATACGGTATGTTATATGTTATGGAATATGTGTAGAGTACCATATCAGCAGACTGCAGTGACCACAATAAAGACTGAAGTTAGAATGACTTGCACTGTGAGGAAAGCTGATACTGAGAAAACAGTCATTCTTCCTACAACATGCCTTTCCAATGCCTGATGTGCACAGAGCCTGTAGAGCCCGTGAAATTCCACTTTAACAATGATCACATCTAATCTGAGCTGATGGGACCCCAAAAAACAGGTGAGAAAGAAAAAAAAGGCACTCAGATTTTCATGTGGCAGGTTTGCCAGGGTTCTCCTTTAATTTACTGACAGAAAGAGACAAAAAAAAAACACACTCACAGAGAGCAGTGTTGGTTTTAGGTAGTATAAAAATACATTTTCTTCATCAGAAATAGTTACAGTGTGTGTAATGGTGGCAAAAAGGTGAGAAGAGGAGAAATTATAGTTGAAGATTACAGCTGATTTGAATGTCATTCAGATCTAAAACATGGCCTTTTACATGCTAATTAAAACATATGACAGACATGTAGTCTTAATGTTCTGGATTAGTATGGGCTGTTTACTGTGTAAAGGTGGCAGGAGCTGATACTTTTAACCTTAGACATTTAGGTGGTTGGATCCTCATAAATAGGATCTGGATTAGGAACCCCTACAATAGATACACACAGGCTGGAATACTAACACTGGACTAATACATACTCACACACACATGCACACACTCACTCATAGATACACACAGGCTAGAATACTAACACTGGAGTAATACACTGCCTGGCCAAAAAAAATGTTGCACAATCTCATATTTCATTGGACCACCTTTAGCTTTGATTACGGTGCACATTCGCGGTGGCATTGTTTCAACAACCTTATGCAACATCACAACATTTATTTCTGTAAAGAGCTGCATTAATTTTTGGCCGAGATCTTGTTGACGACCAGAGGGTCTAACCACTCCATAAAGTCTTCTCCAGCACATCCTAAATACTTTCAATGGGGTTTAAGGTCAGGACTCTGTGGTGGCCAATTCATATGTAAAAAAGACTCCTCACTGAACCACTCTTTCACAGTTTGAGCCTGATGAATCTTGGCATTGTCATTGTAGAATATGCCCATGCCATCAGGGAAGAAAAAATTCACAGATGGGATAACCAGGTCTTTCAGTTCATTCAGGTGCTCAGCTGATTTCATTTGTCACGTAACATTGCTGAGCCTAGACCTGACCAACTGCAGTAACCCCATATCATAACACTGCCTCCAGAGGCTCCAAGTCAAACCCCAACTTTTTTTTTTTTGGCCAGGCAGTGTACACGCACACAAAAACACATACATGCACACGCACACACACTCACTCCTAGATACACACAGGCTGGAGTACTAACGCTGGACTAATACACACATACACACACACATGCATACGCACACACACTCACTCATAGATACACACAGGCTGGAGTACTAACGCTGGACTAATACACACATACACACACACATGCATACGCACACACACTCACTCATAGATACACACAGGCTGGAGTACTAACGCTGGACTAATACACACATACACACACACATGCATACGCACACACACTCACTCATAGATACACACAGGCTGGAGTACTAACGCTGGACTGATACACACACACACACACACACACATGCACACGCACACACACTCACTCATAGATACACACAGGCTGGAGTACTAACGCTGGACTAATACACACACACACGCACACACACACACACACACACACACACACACACTCACTCGTAGATACACAAAGACTGGAATACTAACACTGGACTGTGGTTAGATTAGGATCCCCTACCATAGATACACACAAGCTGGAATACTAACACTGGACTAATACACACACACACACACGCACGCACGCACACACATTCACTCATAGATACACATCAGGCTGGAATACTAACACTGGACTAGGATCAGATTAGGATCTGTGAAGAGGTTGAGGACAGACTAATACAAACACCATCTGAATGCAGGCACCTCGTATGAGTATGAGCAGGTGTCATGTACAATATCCAAAACACATCATGGCTCCTCTGTCATCACATTGAAGGACTGTGTGTAATGATGAAAAGATTTGATCTTTTCTTTTATTAGTGAATGACATCATAATTTGAAATCACCATTTGTTACAGCATCCAGTTATGTCATCTCTGTCCCTGTATCTGTCACAGTCACTGGCTTTTGTCCTATGATAACTGCCTGTCGTAGAAGTCTTATTTTGTATGAAACACTAAGCTTCATAAAGTTTAAAGTCTTTCCTCTCTTCACATCCATTACATTACATGAGTGCATTGCAGGAGCAGGGCTGGGTAAAAGATTACACTGCTGCTGCACAAACCTCAGGAAACACAGCTACTGAATTACAATGGGATCACAAACATTGGGATCACTTATTGAAAAATATGATTTTATTTTACTTATTTATCTATTTTCCCCACCAAACTCAACTTTTTTGAGGTAAAAGTGGGCTGAGGCTTTGGAGAGAGCATTATCTTGATGAATGAATATGTTCTTGTTGAAAAGGTCTGATAAAGCAGTCTCCCTTATTGTGTGTCTACTGAGTAGAATTGGAAAATATTATTGTGTGAGTGCCTGATATCTCTTGAATGTGGGTCTGTAGTCTATGATTTTCTGTAAGGTTACCGCTCTGTAGTCTCTGAGTTTCTATAAGGTGACAGATCTTTAGTCTGTCAGTTTCTATAAGGTTTCAAATATGTAGTCTTTCAGTTTCTATAAGGTTATGAATCTGTAGTCTCTGAGTTTCTATAAGGTGACAGATCTTTAGTCTGTCAGTTTCTATAAGGTTATGGATCTGTAGTCTATGAGTTTCTGTAAGGTTACAGATCTGAAGTCTACCAGTTTCTATAAGGTTATAAGGTTTCTGGGTCCATGGATCTTTGTAAGGTGATGGGCTCTGGCAGTTTTATTGCTGGGCAGCTGGTAGAATTGGTGGGTATCAGTGATGGCTAAATAGGGTCTGCTAATCTGCCTGCGTTGATTACACAGGAATGGGTCAAGTAACAGGCTTTCATTAAAGCGCTGTCTGGGAGCTGCTGCCACTCGCTTGGTTTAGTCCGTTCACACCCTGCTTCTTCTTTCCAACCAAAGATTACGACTGTCTCCTCGCTCTTCCCTCTCCTACTGAGAGAAACGAAAGCGTTTGTTTGTGCGTGTGCGTGTGTCCACGCGTGTGTGAGCACGTGTTTGCTCGCGTGTGTCTTTAGTGTGTTTGTGTGTGTGTGTGTGTGTGTGTGAAAGGGAGATGGAAAAAGTGACAGAGAATATAATGTATACCTCCAAAATTGGAGAGGATGTTGGCGTTGAGAGGCTGTTGGAGAGGAAGGAGAAGAAATGATGGTAATACTGGAGTGTGAGGGCAAGAAGTAGAAGAAAGGTGAGAAGAACGAGAGAAAGAGCAGTGATGGAGAAGATGACAATGGGGAGAAGAGAGAGAAGGATGGGGAAGGGAGGAAGCCTTGAATGAGTGAGGAGGTGATGGATGGAGACAGTTAATATTATTGAGGACTGGCGGCGGGTGTCCTGCGGGGGTTCGGTTGTGGGTATCTGATTTTGTGTGGCTGACTGCTGATCTGGGCTTACTGTGAGGAGCAGGAGTTAAGTGGAGTGTAGGAGTAAGAACAGTGTCTTGCTTCCCAAAAAGCAAGACTTGTTCAAGCGTTCCAGTTCGTTTTTCATTTGGAGATACTGAAAATCGAGCAAGTCTGAAGTCCGATATCTTTAAATGAGGTTTCAACTCCAAAGGATACTTTTTCCCTGTGTAACTTGACTCTTTTTTTATGCTCTGCACACATTCTCTGTGGACTGATAAGGGATGAGAAATGCTGTGTAATTGTGAGCTAGATGGCTTCACTAAGCCTATAAACTGAGAGTGCATTTATTTACACTGCAAATACTTATCATCAGACCATCTCTGCCCCATTTCCCTCCTGAATGTTGCTCTTGTAACTAAACGGTAGAGAAAAATGCCTCCTGGGAAATGACTATGACCCTTTGGATATGTGGTAATACAGAGTGAGAGAACAAAACTGCAGTTCAGAAGGGAGTGTGTGAGTGTGTGTGTGAGTGTGTGTGTCTGCTGAATGCTAAAGTATGTAGTTTACCTCTCAAAAGATAGGACAACTTCGATGGACTGGCAACTAGAGGTGTACAGAGACGTCATTCTCTGTACCTGTATCAGTTCAACCAACAAAATTATCTGTCTCTGTATCCGTATTCGGATAGTAGACTGGAAGTGGGTGTGGTTTATACGGGACGTCACGTTAAATCGGGCAAATGTTGCATTTTCTAACCTCATATTCCTTGAAAATTTTTGTGCCTTCAAAGCATCAAATTAATTTATTATTGGCATATAATTAATTATGAAATACATTTCCGCATCCTCATACTGTAATTTCCATCTCTCGCTCTCTTTTTTTTTTAATTTTAATTTTAATTTTTAACTAAACTAAGCTTTATGAACTGCCTGAACCCCACCACCACCACTCCCTTTTGGACATTGAATGATCAGAAACTGAAAAAATGTTTTGTAAATCAAAAGATTCTGTTTTGCATTGGAAATAGAAACTGTTTGGACATATAGAAAAATATTCGTCAGTTGAAGGGAATAATCTTAAATTCCAACGATGCTGTGTTCGCGATTCTTGATGTGTTAACATGACTGCAGTTGGCTAGGGAAATGTGAATTACTATTTTATAAAAGTAAATTGTGCTGGGTCTGTGGGAGTGACTACAGAATGTAGCGATCACTTTTCAATAATGTGAAGTAAACAAAACAACTTTTGATTGGGTTCTTTGGGTTGTACCTGCTCAGAATTTTGTCAGTCGAATCGGATTTGGCTGTTCAGTACGGATATTCGACTATTCATTCTTTTTTTTTTTTTCCATAGACTATCTGACAATCAGAAAATCCACTGGCATGAGTCTCAGTGATGATTTCAACCACATTAACATAGTCAAATGCAACACAGGCATGGGGACATATTTTTGAGCATTTAAAAATCAATAAAAGACAGCTGCATATGGTGCAAGATTTGAATTGTGGCATATTTGAATTGCTGACATATAATGTTGGGCTGTCATAGATTTGTCGGAATAATGAGACAGGCAGCACACATTTCTGTTTAAATCAAGCTCTTACAGCCTATTTTTTCAATTTCATATTAAACATTAAAAACAATCTGTAGCCTAAATGAATAAACAAATGAAACAGTTTAGAATAAATTCACGACATTGCCCGCTATGAAAAAATAACTCTTCTTCAACAGGATAGGCTTATTAGGCTACTGTATTTCTCTTTCAACATAATGCGTAAATCTTAAGTGTAAACCAATAAATAAACAAATTCAGCACTTGAAATTTAAGATTTGAGATATGTAAGATGAATAAGCAAACATTTGTCTTCAGTCTCTTTTTTGATGGCTGCCTAGTTATGCAATTTACTCGTTTTAAGTGGTTTGCCATGTTCGATGTTGTTGAATGATAAGCGAATTCTTGCATACAGAATTTGCATTTAACTTTGTTAGGGCTGTCCCTCAAAATTTCGAAATGCCGCCATACTTCTACTGAGACATGGTTATAGCATGCCTAGTTTACCAACCACTCCACCTCAGGTTTCAGCTTCTCTCATCAGTTAACCACCAGCGCATGTTGTCATGTGGATTTTTTTTTTTTTTTATAGCAAGCGTGCCAGCTAGCCCTGCTAGAATATAAAACTATAGGCCTATTTATGATTCCCCTGCACTTACATTAGCCTACATAATTATGTGACGACGAATGTTACTGCCATGGGTCTGCCGTGGTAAAACTGCAAGGTTCCGGAGATGGACTACTAAAAGCGCATCTTAGATAGGCTACTTTGCTCTGTGCGCTCTTACCGTGTTGTTTCATGCAGGCTATAACATGGACAACCTGGTAAAAATATTACTTCATTACCAATGTTGGAATTGAAATAAAAGAGTATAGGCTACCAGTCACAAAGGTGAAACGAATGGTTGCTCACACTCACACTCCTCTCCACTCATATTTATTGACATAAATCCCAATGTGATTGTATGAAAATAATTCTTAAATTTATGAAAGATAGGCATAACATGTTAGGCCTACAAATCTACTAGTGAAGCCTACATATCATCATTCTTAAGTTTCAAACGTGTTGAATTAAAAACATCATCTGGCAAATGTCTGATATCTCTGGCTGGTCATGCTGATCTGATCCATTTTTTGAAAATAGAATTTAATCACTCATTATCTAAGCTGCTTATCCTAATTAGGGTCGCGGGGTATGCTAGCGCCTATCCCAGTGCTTAATTAGGATAAGCGGCTTAGAAAATAAATGAATGAATGAACGAAGGGCAAATCCCCAAAATGACTATTCACAAACTGGATCTCATGGAGTAAAATGTTTTCAGTATAATGATTTCATTGTTTTGAATCCTCCCCCAGCACCACCGACCCCTATTGCTCCACCTGAACTACTGGCAGTGGGCGCCACCTACCTCTGGATCAAACCTAATGCCAACTCCATCATTGGTGACGGACCAATCATCTTAAAGGAGGTAGAATATCGCACCACCACAGGGAACTGGGCAGAGACACACATTGTTGATGCGCCGACCTATAAACTGTGGCACCTGGACCCAGACGTGGAGTACGAGATCAAAGTCCTGCTGACTCGGCCTGGTGAGGGGGGCACCGGGCCCCCAGGACCTCCACTGATCACACGGACTAAATGTGCTGGTGAGTGCTGTCGAGGTCGCCAGTGTGGATAGTGGCATAGTCGACAAAGAGCTCTTAATTTGCATTCATTACGTTTTATGTTCAGACCTTGTTTTAGCTTTAGTGATAGTGTGTGACAAATCAATATATCCATCAGTGTTTGTAACTGGTGCACACTTAGCGAGGAGATGAGGAGATTTTTCCATTCAACCTCCAGGAATGTTTTTACATGTTTGTAAGAACAAAGACACATTCATATGAAAAATCCTGACTCAGAGCCACAGCATGGGGAAAATAACATTTACTATATTTTTTTATCCCTAAAATGAACAGTGCTTTTCTGTAGCATATCTTGTCTAAAGACCTTACTGATAAATTGTAATCACTGTGCAACTCATCAGTAAATAATATTAAATCACCAGGATTGCTGGAAACTTCTAGCCACAATAATAACAATAGTCAGGGGCCAAAATAATAGGTGTGTTATGCCAGCCTTCGGGAACAAGGGGGACATAACACACTACTCGAAAACACATAGCCACAAGTTCAGTGACGTTCAGCTAACGTAGGGATGACCTTGCTGTGCACTGCAGAGAGAAGCTAGTCTTGCTGTGATTGAAGAAAGACAAACTCTTCTGTCATTCTCAACTTTTAGTCTGGCCCCACACTCTGATAGGACAGCAGTATGGGACCACTACTTAAAAAGGTCATAAACAGTGTTGGGGGTAAGGAGTTACAAAGTAACGTGTTACTGCTATTATATTACTTTCCTCCACAACAAAGTAAAGTAAAGCACTACAGTTCAAATTTCAGTAATCACATTACAGTTACTGGATTATTAAAATGTCCTTTACGATGTTACACATGCCTTTTCAAAAGAATGTTTTTTGCGTGGAATATTTAAATTTTACTTATAAAACAGATAGTTCCGGTCCTGGGTGGTAATTGGTCGATACAGTGTTCCAGCGATGTTCCAATACACGATTATAGAAGCAGCTATGACGCTTCACACACATGTTCACCTTAATTATGTATCTATAATATGACTACTCACTGTCACCAGGAGAGACTGGGTCCTTGACAGTAGCTCCTGTTAAATGGGACAAGTCCAACAACTGGTCAGTTAGCTAGCTAACAAGGTCTGCTACATTTGAGAAAACCCAAAAATACGGTGTAGCCAACCAGGACAATAATATGGAGAGCTTTAATGTTACTTTTAATTACAAAATACAGATAACATAGCTGTTGGCTGATGATGATACCAAAACGTATCACTAGCTACCTCAGAAACTACCGGTAGTTAGCCATTGAAGCTAAATTACATCCCGATTAATGTAGCTGCACTATAGTTGTCATTAGATGGCTAAGCTTGTGTGTTTCTATTTTTAGTCACTGGTCAAAAATGCGAACTCATGAATGAAGCCACGATTTACTGTTATTTTAGAGCAACTAAGGGGTGTTCTTAAGCACGACGCGAAACCATTGCTTTGAAAGTAAAGTAATGAAAGGACTATGTTTGTCCTTGTATTTTTATTTGGTAAACTGGGGAATTTGTAGTGTTAGAGAGTATCTCAAAAGTGAAGTAAGGAGTAGTGTAATTACTTTTCAAAAGGAGTAGCAAGTAAAGTAATCCCATTACAATTTAAAGTAGTAATTGGTAACTTATAACTAATTACTTTTGAGTAACTACCCCAACACTGGTCATAAGTAAAGTCATAATATTTTTAGAAAAAAAGTCGTAATATTTCTAGAAAAAAGTCCTTTGAGGAAGAAGGTGTCACGTTTGCACATGCAGATCAGTGTTCTTTATTTAAAGTAAACATAAGAGCTTCAAAGACTTACAGAATTTCAGAACAAGAACAAGACCATGGCAGACCAAGAAATAAACGTGACACAGATGAAAACTCCGAACAATGCTAGAACAAACAATTGGGGAAACTAAGGGGTATTTAAACCAAATAGAACAAGGTTTGTGTACCCGGTTTGGTGAGCTGTACCTGGTTAGGCTGTAGACAAAGATTAATGCCTGAGTACTGGGAGCTGTTAAGAGTGTCAAATGCTGTCAGATACTTAAAACGCTGATAATACTTTTTCAAAATATTATGGCATTTTCTTTTCTCAAAATCTAATTCGATTTGCAGTGTCTGATCACAGGAGAGTTCTGTCGGCTTATGAACGTTAGGCTGGATGGCCTATAACAGCAGTTTGCTTGAGCTCTGTTAAATGGAAACTTATTGGATGCTGTCACAACGGCTTAGGTCATGAACCACACCGATCATGTGAAGTTTTGATTCTTTTTGATTGATTGTCAAGGCAATTGAACAGATGGGCAGAGGGTGTGTTTGTAGGTGTAGTGTACTTTTAGGTTAGGATGCTGTGTGAACTAAACTAAGCACATATTAAATTCTGTGCACCAATGTAACAGGCACAAAATAACAATGTTTAACATGTTCAGACATTTATAGAAAAGTATACAAGGTCCTGATATTTTTCGGAACCCCTGGGCATATGCCGTCTGAAGTTCTCACAAACAAAACAATAAATCCAAAAAAAAAAAAATTAGTATGAAAGACCTGACCGATGAGCCATAATGTGACACACAATCATAATGTAATTTAGCGACTTCTAGCGACTTTTTCCTGATCCAATAGAAATTGACCTTGGAAAATTGGCAACACTAAAACTGAAGTGAATTACTTTAGTGATAGTGTAACCTTTTATGGCAAATGAGAGAAGAGACAAATTTGAATTAGGGGGAGCAAAAAGAGATGTAGAAAATGAGACATATTCAAAGACAAGACTGTTCTGGAAGGAGTCTTCAAAAAAGAACATCTCAGAAATATGACCTGAAAAAAGAGAGAGAGAAGAGAGTCTGTCTCTAATTGAGGCTCATTGGGAAACCAATGCACAAATCAGGACTAATGGTAATTGAGATGCTCAAGATTTTCAGCGTTAGTGGATGAGAGAGGAGCGATTTTAGAGGTGTAATTACCAACACGGTAGGGAAGCGCAGGAAGAAAGACTGCAGAAAGATACACTTGATTTGATAAAGTGACAGATAAGCAGACGAGGGGAGCACAGGAGTGGGGGAAGGAGAGTGATGGTGCAGAGCAGATGAGCAGTCTCCAGGAAGTGTCTGTGATCCAGGTGAGAACTGTGATGAAGGAGCTCCAGCGTAGCAGGAGAGCACAGCTCCCCCTCCTCCTCTCCTCCTCTTACTGCCTTCACTTCAACTCTCTCAATCCTTTGCACACTCTTCACTCTTCACTTTCTCTCTCTCACATACACACACACACACACACGTACACACACACACACACACACACACCCTCATTCTCTCTCTCACAAACAGATTCATACAAATGCTTTCACTCGTTGGCTGTTTGATCATGACTTTGTTTGAAGGTATGATAATGTAATTTAACTGGAGCACAGTAATAACAGAAAATGATGCATCGGCGTGAAACATGGTTCCAGTCTGTTCCCGAACTCTTTTAAATGTGTGTGTGTGTGTGTGTGAGAGAGACAGTTTTTGAGTGACAGTCTAATATGTAAATTCATCAGCTCTCTGCGTTCAAACACACCGCCTGCCCCTGGGCCCCTCCCCTCTCTCTCTAACACAGTCCTCCATTTCTTCCTACCTGCTGATCAAACAAGTCCCGCTTCCAGCTGACACTGACGATCCAACCTGTCCTACCAATTAGCCATTTCCCTCAATTCTCAGCATCCAGAGCATGTTAGAGTTATGTTAATTCACCACTGCCGTGCCCAAAGAGAAGCTCTCCGTCTTTAATGTGTTTCTGCAGGAACTGACAGTCACATCACACACACACACACGCATGCACACACACAAAGAGGACACACCACTCTACAGAAATGTGAGGACCACACACACACACTCACACACATACACACACATACACACACACACACTCCTCACTGCACACTTCTCACTATACACTTCTCACTACACACTCTTCACTACACACTCGCCTGTCACCTGCCCGCAGCATGTGCCACTCAGCACCTCTGTTCTGCTCAATTGACTAGCAGTGAAAATTCAAACTACTGAATGACAATTAAAACAATTAGTTTGGTTTGTTACCCTGAGCTCTAATTATGTCAATTAGTTTATCAAAAAACTCCACAAAGACAAAGCGTAACAAAATAGTTTACTCCAGTTTCATGACATATTGATGCTGTAGCAAGAATCGAAGTCTGATGAATATTACAGTTCAAAAACAGAGACAGAGATAGAGAGAGAGAGAGAGAGAGAGAGAGCAGGCGGCAGGCAGAAGCACAGTAACTGCATGCATACCTACGTGTGTGTGTACTTGCATGTGTGCGTGTGTATGTATATGTGTACATGTGCATGTGTGTGTTTTTGTGTGTGACTGTCTGTGTGTGTGTATGAACCTTAAGATTGATGTTAAAGCAGCTGTCTGTTTTCATCATATCACACACAGCCTTTCAACACTACAGAAAGGAAGACAGAGCGGGAAACAAAGAGCTGAGAGAGAGAGAAGGAGAGAGAGAGAGAGAGAGAGAGCGAGAGAGAGAGAGAGACAGAGAGAGATGAGGGGTGTGGGGTCAGGTGCAGAGGAGGAATGTTGGACAGGAAATGGAAAGAGTGTGGAGGTATGTGGAGAGGAGAGGTGAGGTGCACCTGAGAGAAGATGTGTTTTTCTGAAGTGGAGGTCTTGTTTGCTTGTCAATGGGGAGAGAGAGAGGGGAGGTGTGTGTGTGTGTGTGCATGCACGCACATGTGTCAGGGCCTGGCACAGACACTTTGGGTGGCAGGTGCTCAAGCGAACAAAAAAGGGCACCCCTCTCATAATTACTTATAAAACATAAAGTTACATACAGTAGCACATCTTTTACTTATTTACATATGTATTTATTTCAGTACCCATACACTCATGCAGATGTTTAATACTTTTTTAATACTTTTTACAAGATTATCAATTTGCACAGAGACGACGGTCTTTAGCATTCATCTAATTCAGCATTTATCAGAAGGACAGGCAACAGCAAAGAAAACAGTGCCACATTGTGCTTGTTTCAGTGACCAAACTTCAAGTACCCTACCACATATTGTTTCTGCAGACAAATTCTAATGGGCTATTTGTCATTTGGCAATGTTTTAATAATATTTAAGGGAAATACATGATACAGATTACTGCAAGTGTTGTAATGTAGACCTAACTTATATATGGTTAGTTCAATCATGATCATGATGCTAACAAAATACTAAAATTCAGCTAAATTAGCTTTTCCACAGTCTAAGGCATGCCTCTTAACACCAGTGTTTTGCCACAGAAAAATGCATGCCTCTTAAAACCAGTGTATTAGCACAGAAAAAACCCCAACAAAACCATTTATTTTCCTGATGAATATTTATCAGGCATTAGAGTCATCTCTCAGAAGTTTCTGACATTTGTAATTATGTGGAGATGGTTCGCTCAGACATAGAGATATGCGATCTCCTTTCACTGACAATATGCAGTACATTCCCAAAGTTTAGTCCTCAGCAAGTTTTGAGCACTTTTTTCAGTGGTTATCTTTACGTGTGACAGAGATAGTGAAGCCTCTGTAAATGTAATCCCTTTAATTAGGACGGTAAAAAAGAACGCTTGATGTAAAATTCACGTGTTCTTTGTATTCTACAAATAACTCATTTGATATATAGCTTTAGGTTTTTGAAATATATGACTTGTCTAATGCATTATAAGCATATGTTTTAGCCTTTCATTCCTCGGTGTCTAATGCTTTATAAGCATATGTTTTAGCCTTTCATTCCTCAGTGTCTGATGCATTATAAGCATATGTTTTAGCCTTTCATTCCTCAGTGTCTAATGCATTATAAGCATATGTTTTAGCCTTTCATTCCTCGGTGTCTAATGCTTTATAAGCATATGTTTTAGCCTTTCATTCCTCAGTGTCTGATGCATTATAAACATATGTTTTAGCCTTTCATTCCTCAGTGTCTAATGCATTATAAGCATATGTTTTAGCCTTTCATTCCTCGGTGTCTAATGCTTTATAAACATATGTTTTAGCCTTTCATTCCTCGATGTCTAATGCATTATAAGCATATGTTTTAGCCTTTCATTCCTCAGTGTCTAATGCTTTATAAACATATGTTTTAGCCTTTCATTCCTCAATGTCTAATGCTTTATAAACATATGTTTTAGCCTTTCATTCCTCAGTGTCTAATGCTTTATAAACATATGTTTTAGCCTTTCATTCCTCAATGTCTAATGCTTTATAAACATATGTTTTAGCCTTTCACTCCTCAGTGTCTAATGCATTATAAGCATATGTTTTAGCCTTTCATTCCTCGATGTCTAATGCTTTATAAACATATGTTTTAGCCTTTCATTCCTCAGTGTCTGATGCATTATAAGCATATGTTTTAGCCTTTCATTCCTCAGTGTCTAATGCATTATAAACATATGTTTTAGCCTTTCATTCCTCGGTCTCTCTGTTATTTATGTCTTTGTTTCCTGGTTTTAGTTGTAAAGACTGGGTGTAAAACCTGAACCTACGGTTCAGAATATGAATAAACAGGACATGTATCACACTGTGCTGCACAGGATTCATGCTGTTTGACACCCCTGTTCCAAGGGGAAATCTTTGTTTGTCACAGTTTTGGCCTCCCTCTCAAAGATTTCTGATTGATCCCATATTTTGTACCCCCCCTTCACCCCAAATGATACATTTTCTATTCTTCTCTGTAACTAAAGAATGTTGATCCCTCTCTCTCTACCTCTATCTGGTGCCGTTATCTCTCAGGCTGACTCTGTCTTTCAGCTTACTGCCCCACTGCCTTCTCGCCCTGTCTGAAAAGCAGTCTCAGAGTTTGCCAATCCATTTTTGGCCGAGTGGGAATGATCTATAGACCTCTGAGCCCATCGTGACTCACGATCAAAACGGATTTATTATTATTATCTTTGCCAAACCTTTCCCATAAATCTCCCTGCCCCATGCTCAACAGCAAGATAAAGGTGATAATATGCCATATGTGGGTCTATCTCTGGCCCTGAGTGTGTGTGTGTGTGTGTGTGTGTGTACGCCCCTTTTAAGTACCTATCTCTCTAAATCACTTCACACTGTTGTAATGAGCATTCCTGAACTTCAGTTACCTGGTCTGATAAACCACAGTGTATAATTGGCAAACTTTACAAAATCAAAATAATTAAGCCAGATTCTCTGTGTAATTGAAGGATTCAGTGCTGCTGACTGGATTCTGTTTTTACTGTGTCAATGACTTAATTCCATTCTCTTCATTGCTTAAGCCGTTGGACTCTAACATCTGTATATTAATGATTTTTAAAATGTAGCTCTAAAATGTCATCCTTCAAGAGCAGTAACATCAGTCAGAATACAGAATATCAGTGGATAATCACTTTTGTCACAGGATACAGAAAATCACTAAGTTATCACTTTTACCACAGGATACAGAATATCAGTAGATAATTGCTTTTACCACAGGATACAGAATATCAGTAGATAATTGCTTTTACCACAGGATACAGAATATCAGTAGATAATTGCTTTTATCACAGGATACAGAATATCAGTAGATAATTGCTTTTATCACAGGATACAGAGTATCACTAAATTATCACCTTTATCACAGGATACAGAATATCACTAGATTATTGCTTTTATCACAGGATACAGAATATCAGTAGATAATTGCTTTAATCACAAGATACAGAATATCCGTAGATTTTTGCTTTTTTCACAGGGATGGTGTAAGGGTCACTGTAAATGTTTGTTGTTGTCATTTTAGTTCTTATGTTATGAACTTGACAAATAAACTTTTTTTTTTTAACTTTTTGCAACTGTGGCATGAGAAGGGAGTGTAAATTTTCCTTCTCCCCTGCTTATAGTGTACAAGCATCTATGCTGGGTAGTCAGTGATTATTTAATCTTCCACAGTCACTCCATCCTCCACAAAGACTTGTCCTCAGGCCTTTTTTCTCCCTCCTCCTGCCTCATATTTGGAATCTTCTGTTGCAGTTTCCGTCCTGTCATATTTTTCAGTCACTCTGTCAAACACGTGGAGGACACTTATCTTCACAGACTTTGGCGGATTTGGTGGTGGGGGGTGGGAGGAGCGAAATAAAAATCCTCAAATTGACCTGGCGCTCTCCAGATTTTATGGCTTTTTGAAAGAGCCCTGCTTAGAAGTTAATTGGTGGAATATTTATGGGTGTCGTTTGTCATTTGGTTAATGTGTCCTGACAGTTAGGAGTCAGTGTTTTAATGACACAATATGTGAAAGGGTCCCATGGTTTAGCCACTGGCTGCGTCGCTCACACACACACCCATTACTCTATTTCAAATTTCACTTTTTCAAAAAAACAAAAATGGAGCTAATTTATTGGTCTTTGAAATACGTTTACCATGTGTAAGCCTGTAGTAATATCCAAGGCTGTATTCATTCCTGTGTTTTTGTCATTTTAAAATGATTTAATCTGTCATGATGCTACTTGCTCTGATTTAAGGGCTGGGCTGATGTTGATTGACAGATCAGTGCGATAGCGGGAAGTCCTGAGGAAGCTCCACGCTGTTGTTTTCTTTTCTCGTTTCAAGCAATATTTGTTGATTCACTGCAGTGAATTCAGTGGCTTCAGTACCAAATAAATAAATAACGAAAAACTCAGTAGAAAACATAGAGAAGCCTCCAGAGGAAAGAGAGAGAGTAAAGCAAACACCAGTATCTTTGACTGTACCTGGCTCAATACAAACATGTATGTCTCTCACATTCTCATGCACTGCATGTGGTCTGTCTAAGTACTGAATTATTCACTCAGGGTGCTTTTCAGCAGCACTCCAGCAAGCTGCTTTACTACACAAAGCAGAGTCTCATAGGGACATTCAGTTCTCTCCCCAACTCTCTGTGAGATGGCGATGGACTACTGTTTTCTTGGATCATATATATATATGTATGTATGTATGTATGTATATATATATGTGTGTGTATATATATATATATATATATATATATATATATATATATATGTGTGTGTGTGTGTGTGTGTGTGTGTGTGTGTGTGTGTGTGTGTGTGTGTATGTATGTATATATGTATATGAAGGGCATTTATGTGTGTACTTGATTTTCTTTACCTGACCATTACCATTACCAAGAGTCCCAGTGTCTCAGGAGTACACCAAATGACACAGAACACAGCATTTTGTCATAAATATACCAAATGACACAGAACACAGCATTTTGTCATAAATATGCCAAATGACACAGAACACAGCATTTTGTCATAAATATGCCAAATGACACAGAACACAGCATTTTGCCATAAATATACCAAATGACACAGAACACAGCATTTTGCCATAAATATACCAAATGACACAGAACACAGCATTTTGCCACAAATATACCAAATGACACAGAACACAGCATTTTGTCATAAATATACCAAATGACACAGAACACAGCATTTTGCCATAAATATACCAAATGACACAGAACACAGCATTTTGTCATAAATATACCAAAAAAAACCCAGAACACAGTGTTTTGATAGAAATATACCAAATGACACAGAACACAGCATTTTGCCAGAAGTACAGCAAATGACACATAACACAGACTTGTGTAGCATATCAAATAACTGAATAACACCTTAAACCCACTAAATCCTATTCTTTGTCTTCTCCATTGTTTGTATCATCAGCTCTAAATCATGTTTTCAATCTGTCTGCTCTCTTCGTCACACATACTTATGGACTGGACTTTAGCTCTTTTTGTCAATCAGGTTTAAAACTCTTATTTCCTTTGAAAGTAAGGTCTTGTGTTTGGAAGGTAATGTGTACTTCAGCTAGAGTCCTGTATTCCTGCATGTGGGACTGCTTGAATAAAGATTAGACACAGACTGATTGAATCCATTCAGTCCGAGAGATTGAGAGGATGAGATTAAATTCATATCATTTATGAAAAATAACCTCACCCCCTTCTGTCTCTAAATGCCAGAATATTTCCTCCAAATAACAAATAAGATTAGTTGTTTATTGATTTGTTATTCTGTTTTGTTTTTATTTCCCTCTGTGTGTTTTAATAACAGTCAGGCCTGAGTAATGTTTTCAGGCTTCTTCAGGGAACAGAGATAAATGTTATCAGCAATCCATTTTGACAGCAATATGGAACTTGGCACACGACAGAGAGAACAGAGAGACACCACTTATTAATATTCATGTCTCTTTTATTCTTTGAGTCAGTGAGACTTGTCCAATCAGATGCTTGACGTGATCCATTTCCTTTGAAATTTTTTTTTTTGGTTAGCTCTCCCCCCTGCCTCAGTTTATTACCAATAAATACTTCAAAGCTGAGTGGCGAGTAACTCTTTGGAATACGTTATCCCGCAGGGGAACATTGTGGTGGAGCCGTCGTTAAGTTAGCCATAGATGTTTGCTCTCCAACGCTAGTTCACTTGTCAGTCAGATATTTAAGAATGAATAAGTGAACATTTTTATCACAGGATATAAATTCAAAGGCTTTTTAACGCAAACATGACTATGGAAACAATGCCTCTTTAAAAATTAACTGATAATTAACTTTAAAAATGTTCCTGATTACATCTGATGTTATCAGTTGCCCTGTTCGTGGCTTTAATTTATTAGTGGTAAAACATGAAAGTATGAGTTTGTAGTAAACATATTAAGGGAGCGTTACTTTAATGTTAATGTGTTTTCACTTAATGTCCTCACAGCACAAACAAAACATGATACAGAACTTACTCTCACAGCTCTACTAATCAGACAGTAAATTTTAAATTGAATTCTTACTGTTCTGTCAATTAGATGGCCAGTGTTAGTTTTAATTTTTATAGCTCTGCCAATCAGACAATGGATTTTAGTTTTGATTCTTACAGTTCTGCCAATCAGATAGTGAGTTTTGGTTTAAATGGCTGGAGTGTGTGAACTTGGTGCACAACATAAGGGTTCCCAAGTCATTTTATGATTAACAGCATACATATGTAGAAAGCTTTCTGGGTAGGTGAAGAGATGAAATTGTGGGTTGAGAAACTATTTCCTAATTGATTTGATTACTTCAGCGGGGAGTTTATGAAGTCATGCAGTTTGTGTGAAAGTCAGGCACTAACAGCTGTGGGGATCTGTGTGAGCCTGGGTGATGCTTAATGAACTTCTGATGATTGTGGAATTTTGATATGAAGAAGAAAAAAAAAAGTCTTGAAGAAATGATGGTTGGTAGCGTTGGCTCTCCTGCTACACATGGTGCTCAGAGCAGAAATCTCACCATGGGGCAGGAGATGGAACACCCTGCTTCTGACACCAAAAGGCAGATGTTTTAGCAGATTGAAACTGATTTTCTCTACGCTGTGTTTTTGCTAATACACAGCATTTTCGTCCTGCTTTTATGCCTGAGAGAAAAAGGATAAAAAAGTATTACATGGCATTTTATATTTCAGCGTCTGTGGATTTTTTTTTTTGAGAATTGCCCTCTCATTGGTTTCCATCCACTTTTTCTGTTCTTTGGAATATATATTTTTTTAATTCTTTGGAACATTTGAGTCATTTTCTGTTTGACTGTCAGCTTTTTATTTGACAATATGAAAATGATTCCACCTCATTCAGAGAGGTTTAGGAATTTAAAAGACTATGGAGACTAAAAAGAGACTACGGAGGTTTTCTCATAAAGTGTACCTGATTGTAATCTATTACCATAAAGCTTTTAAAGCAGTAACAGAGAAGAAGAAACAAAGGAGAAGAAGAAGACGAAGAAAAAGAAGAAGAAGAACAAGAAGAAGAAGAAGAGGGAGCCATAATAGTTGATGAAAAATGATAATAAAGTAAAAGTGTAACATTTTATGGAGTGGATCCTATATGCAGTTCGTGTTCATAGACACAAAGGCAGGCTTCAGTCCGTGTAGAAGTGCATCAGCCAATGGCAACGCTCTTTATCTGAGAAAATGCAGTCTATTTCAGCACCAAATGATCAGACTGACCCAGCCCAGAGCCTCCATCCTCAGTGTCATCATGATCCAATTCCCTCGTCATTACAGTGCTGAATGTTGGGCACACGGACCGGGGCTTGATGTATTAAACGCTCTAATTTGGACCGAAACCAGCTACATCACAAGCACCATGTAATGCTAGTCTCATTCGGTGGCATTCATCACCACAGACATTATAAAGCTTCAGTTTAATGTCAGTTGCACTCTGCACTGAAAATGCATTATGGTGTGTGTGTGTGTGTGTGTGTGTGTGTTTGTGTGTTTGTGTGTGTGTGTGTGTGAGTGAGAGTGTGTGCGCTGGGTCCTCTCTGGGTTACTGCAAGCCAACTTTGTTCAGTTCCTTGTTTGATGTAGTCTCCGTCTGTCAAAACAGGAACGGGTCCATTAGCGAGACAGGATAGGTTTTTACTCTATGCACAGCAAGGCCTGATACACAGCGGGATGCTTCTGAAATGAGTACGAGTGGTTGCCGTGGCGTGGGGATGGGGGGGTTGGGATGCCACCCTTCTAACACAGGAGAGCATTAAGAAAATAACTCGCTCTTAATTGCTCAATCTCATAATTGCCCTCCGTGAATTGTTTCCAGGCAACCTGTTTTAAACGCGATGATTCTGAATTTCTCATTGTGGAAAACGGGCTGCGAGGACAAGCAAAGTACTGTGGCTTTAGAGTAGACCTGTACTGAACCTGTACTAACTGTCTGAAAATTTTTTTAAAGAGTAGAGTATGCACGGGGTGGGGACGGGGGGGGGGGGGGGGGGGGGGTGTCCCATGGGGAATTTACTTTTGAGGTGTTTGACAGGGGAGCTGTAACAGACATGCCTGTTATTGGAAAAGCGCTTTTTATTTCACTGGTTTTCAGTCACTCATTGTAACCTTTGTGTGCAGATCAACAGATCTGCTCTGTGTTCTGAGCTTTAAGTTCTTGTTCTCTCTCATTGCTCTGTCAACAGGGAATTTACAAAAAATAAAATGTAACTGTCAAATAGGTAAACATTTTAAGACCTATCACTTGGCATAGCAGGATATTCTCTCTCTCTCTCTTTCTCTCTCTCTCTGGCTGTCGGTATCTGTCTCTCTCTCTCTCTCTCTGTCTGTGTCTCTCTTTCTATGTCTGTCTCTTGTTCTCTCACTTTCTCTCCCTCTCTCTCTCTCTCTCTCTCTCTCTCTCTCTGATATCTGTGGTATCAAAGAGCATACTGGCTAGCCCTGGAGTTGAATGGTACAAAGGCTGTTTTCATTTGATTCCCAGTCAAACAGAGTGACAAACAAAAAAAATTCAGTCACACAGAGAAATCAGTCACAACTGCGGTGATGATAAATTTATATTTAGTGTGCTGCCATACCATAACAAAGTATTATCAGCTCCTTCCCCAACACTTCCATAACCCTGACTATAATGAAGGAGAACCACCGGGGGTTTTCTGGCCCATATCAGCACTGTCATTTGGGAACAGCCAGCGTAGTACGGCTTGTTTTCACTGCCGTTTCCTCATTTCCGCTTTGCTTACCTAGACCGATCGTCACAATTGTGTGGCAGCTGAAAACAAATAAAACAAAAACACAAAACAAAACAAAAGAGATAAATAGATACAATCAAAGCAAAAAAGAACCTGTCAAATGTAACTCCTTGAGCTACTTAGATTTAATGGTAAAATGCAAGTTTTGTAATATCTGAATCCTAACCCTGATTGGTGTGGGCAGTAGTTTAAGCCCTCAGAACCAAACACCAGACTGGACACTCATTCAGGTGTTTCAGGGTCTGTTGGGAAGTGTGTCAGACTGGACACTCATTCAGGTGTGTCAGGGTCTGTTGGGAAGTGTGTCAGACTGGACACTCATTCAGGTGTGTCAGGCTCTGTTGGGAAGTGTGTCAGACTGGACACTCATTCAGGTGTGTCAGGCTCTGTTGGAACGTGTGTCAGACTGGACACTCATTCAGGTGTGTCAGGCTCTGTTGGGAAGGACATTCAAACATGCAGTGTCTCTGTAAAGAGCGACATATGATATGGTGACTGTATATTTGCCCTGATGCATTAAATATACTATGAGTAATCAACTGTGAAGTGAGAAATATAATTCAGTCTAACAGATTACACTTGTAGCCCTTAGGGGGCGTAATTACCACCTAGGACTCAGAGCTTGACTACGCCACTCCCAATTATGAGGATGGGAGACCCAATTAGTACCAGTGACCAGGTTCCCTGCGTACATGGTGTATAAATGAAAGAACTATGAGGTTTAGATTACCAAAAATCTCTCACTTTTATTTTGTACAAACATTAATAGCAAAGATAAAAGCTAAGTGGAAATTCACTAGTGAAAGAAAAAGAAACTCTATGACCATTCTACAATTAATGCACACCTGTTTGGTAGGCTCACCAATGACTCGTATCAGGAAAATTTCACTATATCTCTAGGCTGGACAAGTCATAAAAGGTAGTAATTGCCACTGGCCGGGACAGATCTACCATTAAGTGTACAAAAGAAAAGAAATCACTCACACAAAACACATAACCAAAACAACACACCCAATAAATTCAAATACACCCTTGCAAATGTCTGAGCTGGTGTCAGCTGGTCAAATAAATGCAGCACCACCTAACAGGGCCACTGCCCAAATAAGAGGGACAATAAAAATTCAAGGCACAATCAAAGAAAATGACAAGACACAGGAGCTGATAAGTTACTGACACACATCCCGATAGACCAAATCCAGAACAACCACAGACACCGCACAACAATTATGGCAACACTAATGTTGCAAAAAGGTTAGGCATAGACATCAGGCGCCATAAAGGAGGGGCCTGCTGGACCAGAGGGAGGTTAAGGCCTACCCCAATCAGTGCTATATTAAGTGGACTGACACCCAGTCCAGAAAGATGAAAGAAGCACAAAAAAAAAAAACCTCAAAAAAAGATGAAAAAACAAGTAAAAAAGAATAAACTTAGCTCTCTGAAACATAAACAAACCAGCACTCACATAGTGAATTCCCAAGCCAGTGGATGCCCCATAAATGTTAAAATCATAGGCACGGATACATTAAGATCAGCATGAATGTTAGTGTTAGTGGGATTAAAAGGGGCTACCAGTGCTAACACTGCTTACTGAGTCCAGAGAGAACCATGATAAAACATAGACATTTGTAGAAACTAGAAATGCTATCACCTCTGCTAAGGCAGACAACACATGGTTAACACTGACAAGGAATTTGAAGAAACTAGAAACACTATCCTGTCTGCCGAGGTAGGCGAATGATCGTTAAAACACTGACGAAGAATTTGAAGAAACTAGAAATATAATAACCACTACTCTGACCCAAGCAAGCGGCGCTAGCACCAAAAAAAGTTTTTATTTTTTTTTATTTTTCATTTCAAGAGATGAGAGTAAGAGATGAGAGTCAGCACATTCTCTGTCTCTAATATTTTTTGTCACCTTTCTCCCGTAGTGCTCACCTGACCCAGGTAAGCTGATCCATGGTGTTAACTGATATGGGACTGCAGAATCACTTCGTTCACAAGTTTCAATTAACACAAATACTCATCCCCATGATTACGTCTGTCCTGCTAAACCAGATTATTAAATGTTAAAAGACTGGACTATGAAAAATCTCATCCATGCCCATGCCGAAAGCTCATGTCACTGCCCTGTACAACAACAACACCATAAACTTCAATGATTATGTTCTTTTTCTTTGCTTTCTTTAACTTCACTTCATTAAGAATGAATTTCTAAGATTATCCATGATAATATGTCGCTTTGGCATTTGATTGCTAAGGCATATGTGAATGGCTCTGCAGAGGCTGTGGTTACGGCTGTGATGGACGGGCTGACACTCTGGGGTTTCATTTTATTTCTCATGATCCCTGAGCAGGTCGAAACTCCTTGGACTTTAGCATTGGGGGTGTGGAGAAAGGAAGAGCTGTAGAGTGCAGTGAGAGAGAGAGGAATAACAATATCATAACCTTCTACAGTATTTGATTAAAATCAAAATGCACGTTTGGAGCATGTCACACTACTGGGAAGTGACTGATCCTTTTTTTGCCACATGTGAATTTTACTGAGAATAATTAGAAATAATGACGGATTTCTGAATTGCTTCATCAGCACTTTCATTCCTGTCTCATTAGTCCTCATATTTCAAACTCAAATGATCAGAAGGCAAAATGACGCTTGAGTAAGCAGCTTCTCTTTTTTTTTCATTTTTTCTTTTTTTTTTCTTTCACCACAAGGTCACCACAAGGTCATGCTGCTGTATTACTCCTGTGAGGTTGTTTTAGACTGATGTGCTGTATTTTACGCCGGTAATTACCAGTAATTTTTTTTTTTTTGGTTACCTGAACCTCTGTGGGGAACTGGACATTATTCACATATTAAATCTTCTTCCTCTGGCCTCTGATTTAACATGTCAGTTCTACATTTTACCATTGTTACATTTTGGCCACTTTATTGAGATGAGGAATGGATCTGGGTGGGAAAAAATGTCAGAATTGAATGAAAACCGTGAGCACAGCATCCTGTGAACTGTGGGTGGAATAAGGGAGGAGTTAGTGCCTGATCAGAAAAAATTACACAGACCTGCTCTCCTCTAAATTGGCCACCATCTGGGGCTCCAGGGTTTTCCATACTTCCCTGGTTGTTTTTCAACCTGACTTCAGTAAACACATCAGATAATGTCTTGATGTTGAAGCATATAACTCTTCAATGCATAAAGCTAAAACTTTATTCCCTATTTGTCAAAGACCTGGATTCTTGCTGTTTAC
Organism: Chanos chanos; assembly: GCF_902362185.1. Taxonomy (NCBI): domain Eukaryota; kingdom Metazoa; phylum Chordata; class Actinopteri; order Gonorynchiformes; family Chanidae; genus Chanos; species Chanos chanos. Next base: position 22,676,792 of record NC_044501.1, on the reverse strand, counting down.
GGTGTCCCTTATTCTCTTACCATTAAAGAGAATAACTCTTCAGCAAACTCTTTTTCAGTGAACCAAACTCTGGGTCCTCTGGGTTTTCTGAGCTCAGCTCTGTCCCAAAGCAGGGTTTCATTCTCCTAATTCCCTGCGATTACATTCTAAATTGCACCATTCCTGTGAATCAGATAAAATCTGATCATTAGATTGCCCATCATTAGATTCTGATTGTAATTAAATTGCTTTACATTAGCTGCTGATCTGTTCCTAGATCAGTTTTAAAATGAAAACCTTATTACCCACAGTGGAATATTAAATTTAATGGTACAGAAAAAAAGATACACACTCTGAAAGAAAGACACTCTGACTCAATACCAAACACTTCTAAAAGATAGAGTTATGAAAACGTTGTATTGGTAAACAATGTATTTGTTCACATTGCCCTAACTAAGTTTAGACTGTTCTGCAGGTAGAAACCCACAGTGATTTCTGTTTAATTGTCATGTTAAAATTCTGGAGAAACACAAATGTCCTCACTATCTAGACCTAGTCCCCCCTACCCCAACACACACACACACACACACGCACACACACACACACTCTCAGAATGTCCACATATAATGGCCACAGTATTTTATGCCGATTTTTTAAATTTGTGTGCTCATTATACAAATGACTGACATGATAGAGTCAAGCTAGGATACATAAGTAAATGTCTCAGACAGCTCTTGAACCATGCCGTACCAGTTAGCCTGGCTGTGGATATGGTTATAGTGTAATACATGATTTCTGACAGGATGTGAAGGGTCTGTCTGCTCTCTCTGATTGGCTGCAGCTGAATAAGACATTTATGACTAAGTAAATGACATTGTAACATTTTTATGGTAACTGATGTATCAGTTGAACACTCTGGTGTTTGGTTTGGCTGTTTTGGGCTCATGTATTATGACAGTATCAAAAGAGAATAGAATTAAAGAAAAAAAAAAACCCTTAATGAGCACATGAATGATTAAAACGTATGTGGTAAGACATAAGACTCTTTGAGCAGTCTATTGGCCCTGTTCTGTACTGGCTGATGAGTCATCAATATCTAGAACAGTCCTCTTCTCTTCTGAGGGAAGACAGGTCTGTCTGCTGTCATAGAAACCAAACACTCTGGTCTCTGATTGGAAGAAGAATGAGCACACCTGTTTTCCAGGTAACAGTCAGACTGTAATTATGAAAAGAGGGCAAAAGCCAGCAGGACATGGACCCTTCAGGACCAGATTTTAAGAATCTTGATGAAGAGCATAAACAATCTAGTGTGGGATGGGCCAAAGCATGTTGTGTGATTTGTTAAAGTCTATGGTTCTAGTCAGTGAATAGTATTAAGTGGGCCTTTAGATTCTCTGTCACACACACACACACACACACATACAAACACACACACACACAAACACATCTACACCCTTTGGCCACCGTCATTATATTAGAGCAATTTAACTGTGAAAACAATTGAATTCTCTCTTGGATATGTTGCACAATCTCAACTCATAGACATAGACACCAAAAATGAGGAAAATGAGTGAACTGGGGAGTGAAAGAGAGAAAAAAAGGCAGCGGGTAAATAATAAACTAGTGAAAAACAGGGAAACAATATCTGAGGCACAATTCTATCCCAGCTCCCTAAACCAAGAAAAAAATAGTACAAAAGAATGATGGGGAAAGGAGAGAGTTAGTGAGAGAGAGAGAGAAGAAGAGAAAACCAATCTATAGACTTTCGCTGACTGATGGCACAACGAGACTCAGCTAATGTTGCCTCTGCACCCCCCCCCCCTCCCCACACACACGCACACACACGCACACACACACACACACACACAACCACCAAAACTACAGTGTGAAGAGCTTCTTCTAGATACTGCGCTGCATTCCTAGACCTGTGCGGGGATAAAGCAATCTTCACTTCTCTCTGCAGAGTCAATCAGAACTGTTCTCTTTCCAATCAGCCTTACTCTGATCACAGCCAAACCCCCCGCCCCCCTACAGACCCCCCTACCCCCACCCCCACCCCCACCCTCAGCCAAATAATGACTTTCAGCAATGAGACACGTGATTTGTCCGAGTGCAGAAGACGAAAGCGAGGCGAGCGAATCATGTGAGAATTATTTGATTGGTATGAACAAAAATGGTCCTTTTTAATTCCGTCCATCTTCAGTGGGGTTCTAGTCTGGAGACAGAGCTAGGTGTGGCAAAATGGGGACATAGAGAGCAAGAGAGAGGAAGAGAGAGAGAGAGAGAGAGAGAGAAATGATGCCTGAAAGAAACATTTTCAGTTTTTGCTGCAAACTCATCAACTAAATAATTCTTATTAAAATGAAGAGCTGTAGCTTAGCTGAGGCTGCAAGTTTTTCAGATGAAATCCCATGATTCTGATAGAGGTCATAACACTGTAACACTGTTGACCATAACGCAGGCCCCTGGAACAGAACACAGATCCGACCTGTGACATCACAGATCTGTAACTATTTGAGATTGTTACATTTTCCGTCACATCATTATTTTGTCATCCTAGCCAAGAAGCCAGCCATCATTAGTCCATGCCACCAAGCCTGTGGCACCACCATTTTATCAAACTCTGGCCTCTACCATCTGTGGGCTGCTCTCTTTTAAGGTTTTTTTTTCCTCCAGTGACTCCTCTCTGTTCAACAAATTTTCATATGTGGCCTGTGGATTTCTCTGTGCCTCTTAAGCCATATTCCTCAGTCCAGGATAAACAGTCTGTGTGTGTGTGTGTGTGTGGGGGGGGGGGGTGTGTGTGTGGGGGGTGGGGGGGGGTGGGGGGGGGGCTGAGTGCTCAAGCAGTCTCTGCTAAAGGAAGTCTGGATGTGGTTCTGAGTGAGAAACTTCAATCACAGGTTTTGCTCACACGCTAATGGTTTCACTGCCTTGGGAACCCAACGGGACCCATATAACACACTTTCCCCCCGACAGCAGTGAGAGTAAACTGTGTTTCTAGGAGCATTTTAAGCTTTAACTTTTGTGTGGAACCTAACTTGACCTGAGAGCCAGTTGTAGTGGCCAAACAAGCCCTGGATGCTGATTTTACTGCGGCTGACAGCCTGTAAAACTCTGAAAGAGCTAGTGAGCATGTAGGCCTCTGCTTCAGTTTAATACCATCTCTCTCACACACACAGTGAGCTAATTAAAGTCCTGACAAGCATCAATAGTAATTAATTAGTGATAAGTAGAATCTTGTGTGTTCCATAGATTTTCAGGGCTGCCAGCTGTGGTAGGGTAGAGACTATGCTATGAAAAGTTTTCCTTTTTGGGGTCTTTGCCCAGAGAAGAATTGATGTCCAGCCATGAACATAGTCATGAACACGCACGCACACGCACACACACACACACACACACACACACACACACACACACACAAAGCATAGAAACATATTGGCTTTGTTCTGTTCACAATACATTAGCAGTTTTAATTCCCTAATGGGCCACTGCAGATTGTCCACAGCTGCTTCTCTGAGAAAAAACTCTATCACACAAAGTGGTATACCATTCCATTTAACTCCATTTAATTCTGTTTCCATTCACCTGGCCTGAAGCACTGTGCTCCACCTCATCTTTAAACTCCTTCTCTAATAGAAAGAACTATTTCATCTTACTTTCGAAAAGCTGAGATTCCTAAAAAAACGAAATGATCACACTCTTTTGTCTAGTCCTGTTACAGAGTCCTTTGAGTTTTTTTGGTCTAAAAATGTATATGGAGCGCAAGATTTTGGTAAAGACAAAAAGAAGTCTTAACTTTCATTGTCATTGTTGTTGCAGTGGTGATGCCTTGAACAAAAACGTAAGGGAAGTGCCGTCTTTGAATACACACGAGTGCTACTGTCTCATCATTGGCCTTCACAAACACACGCATCTGGGTCTGTACCTGGGTCTTTACCCGGCCTTCACAAACACACGCATCTGGGTCTGTACCTGGGTCTTTACCCAGCCTTCACAAACACACATGCCTGGGTCTGTACCTGGGTCTTTACCCAGCCTTCACAAACACACACGCCTGGGTCTGTACCTGGGTCTTTACCCAGCCTTCACAAACACACACGCCTGGGTCTGTACCTGGGTCTTTACCCAGCCTTCACAAACACACACGCCTGGGTCTGTACCTTGGTCTTTACCCAGCCTTCACAAACACACACACCTGGGTCTGTACTTTGGTCTTTACCCAGCCTTCACAAACACACACGCCTGGGTCTGTACCTGTCACACAGAGAGATGCCTGGAACCTGAAGGTGCTCAGGTCTATCATGGTCTGAATGAGGAGAGGATGGGAGGGAAAAAAAGAGAAATTAAATGATGAGGATGAAAGAGAAACAAATGCTTCTCTGAGCATGCTCAGACTTTCTGATTCATTCCACTGGCCAAGTTAAAAAATGTCGGATAGTCCATTAGCAAATTGCTTGGGTGCTAATATTTAATTGTAAGAGGAATTAGGCTGTAGCATAGGTTTGCACTCTCATGAAGATTCAGGACTGAAGATATTAATAGGATAAACCACTGTGCCTTGTTTTCTGTATGCATGCAGACATGCTATTTGGACATGCTATTTATGTGCTCACAGAAGCCTTATTTATTTGGAGACCAACTGTTTGTCCACAGTGGATCTAATTCTCTGTTTAAAAACAAGACAATGACATGACTCTTTGTTGAGTCTACCCATCAGATTATTGATTGGTGCTTGGCTTTTTAAAATGAACCTATGTTTTCCCCCTGTCTCCCGGAGTGACAGAGAACAACATGAGCAGTGTCTTCTGGGTAATTAAGGTCCTTTTTGTTGTGTGTGGCTGTGCTTTGGCGGGTAGCACCTCTAATTGTCCAGGACTGGGGCACATGGCCTGTGTCGACCAGAGAGAGAAAGGGAGAAACGGAGGATGTTTAGCAGTCAGAGAGAGAAGACATCAGCCCCGCTTTTGACCTCCACTTAATAAACAACATCAGGGCCCTGTAGGGACTGTGAAATGTTTGTTTGTGTGTGTGTGTGTGTGTGTGTGTGTGTGTGTAGGGACAGAGTGTATGTTTGGCTTTCAGACAAATAGTGACAGGCATGTCCATCATTTTTGATGGAGGCTGTTTATGTGTGGCAGGTGGCGGGTTGTTCTGCAGAAGGCCACTGCTTTTTTTTTTTTTTTAAATCCCCTCTATTTCTGAGTTGTTGCAATGTTTTTTGGGTTTTTTTTTTTTGTTTTTTTTTGTAAATAGTCAACCCTGGATGTTCAAATCACTTCAATTCTGACTCATGCCTGTGGCTGTAGGAAGGTTCAATAAATTCTCTCACAGTTTGAAAGTTGTTGAACATGCTTCTCCCTCCTGTGCTATTATTATTAAAATTATTATAATGCTATTTTTCTTTTTTTAATTTTCATTCTCTTATTGGAGGGAAGGGGTGCAGGGGTTGGTGGGTATTCACCAATTTTACTATCCAAAAATGAAAATGAATAGGAATTTCTAGATTTGTTTAAGTGGCTACTACTTATTTAGTGAATTTGTTTATAATACATCACAGAAAATGGACCCAAATTCCATGTATCATGTAAAATGGCTGGGTGATGTGTAGTAGGTAGAAAGAACAGCAGTTCTTTCTCTGAAGTGAGGTGGAGCTGATCCCAACTCAGCCCAATGCAGTCCAACACAAGAAAGACCTTTTTTTGTTTTTTTTTTGTATTTGATCTTGTCATTGTTTTCTCTCTTCTCCTGTAAAGTTCTGAGATTGCCCTTTAAGTCTCACACTCAGGCAGAGCGTCCTTGAGCAACGATGGCATTTTTCCACTCTCTGATAATTGTGGTCCCTCAGTGTGCCAGACAAAAAGCCAATGGGATGCAGGGGTGAGATCTCTGGTATGGGATGGTCTGAAAGGCTCTCCAGTATCCAGAGGAGTCAGGGACCCAATCCAGTCTTTTGTGTTTGTCTGAATTGCTAGAGTGCACTTTCCTCAGCAGCCTTGGTCCTGACAAAGGTGAATCAGAGAAAGAGAGAGTGAAGTGGGAGCAGGGGGGTCAGGGGAAGCGTGGCAATCTCTTTTTTCTGTCGTCTCAGCAAAGCCTTTGACTCAGATTCACTGTTACTGTTTACAAAGAGGAAAACAACAACAGGACACTTCTAAAATCTGAGCCATGGTTAGGCTCTTTCATCTATAAATGTGTAGTGTTCTTTTTTTCTCCCCTCTCTCTTTATGTGTGTGTGTGTCTGTACATACATTTCTGTGGTTTCAAATTCCATTGCTCTTCATCGAGTACAGCATGCAAAAGTTTCTTCCTTTGGCCAGGACTGGTAAAACAGTGAAGACTGGTACACTGCAGATGTCTGAGGTCAGGCAGAACTAGAGAACTAGTGGCTGACATAGCTTAACGTTTTGTGGTCACACACTACTGTTTGGGTTAAGCTATTGCCATGAATATCTCACTTACTCTCACTCAGGGTCCAGAATTGGCACCCGCCATTTGCCAAATGCAAATAAAAATCCACGTTGTCGAATAAAATAAATGAGGCCAGTCGCCATTGGCGGGTTGCTGAAATAGGTCTACTTCACAACAGACTTTCATCACTATAACACATAAGTTGATTGACTACGTTTTGCAGTTCTTTGATTGAGCCACGCTGTCCACCGTCCACTGGGTAATTAGTAATTACATTGTTTTTAATGACATCTTATCCAGTGGTGCACCCAGAAATTTATTTCCCTACGGGCCTCGGCAAAAGTGAGTGGGCACAACTTTCACACACGGTCCATCACTAGTCTTCACATTCTTTATAACCTACTGCTGAACCGAATGACAAGTCAGACACCCCGTATCACAACTGTAGCGTACTCAATAACCAAGCCTGTCTAGTCTTCCGTTCTTTGTTTACAGTATGCAGTAAACCACAAAATAGGGCCGTATTTTAGGCTATTCACCAAGCACACTTTAACCAGCAGTAGCATAAAGCGCATGCCCTGTCACAACAAATGCACAATATAAAGCTGTCACAACACTAGCTAGATTTCCATCCAACTACTCATGAACTCTTAAACTTCTCATCAAGCCTTTTAAACCGCACAAGAAATTTATTCGCTGGAAAGAAGTGATTAGCTTAGTATAAAATGATACTGGTTGATGAAAACAGGTTCAGTCACATCAACAAGTGGTTTGTTGCGATTTTATCACGCATTTCTGTTAAAGTTGTCCTAGACAAGTTTTAAACCCACACCTATTCACAGCTTCTCCCGCGATTAGGAGAGTGTACATTTTTAATCCGCACAGCTGATGGAAGTGCGCACAGACATTTCCTTAGCCGAATTTTCATGAATGCGTTTAGGATATGCGAATGTGCCAGGTAAAGAAGCAGCTGCTATCTCCTGTTGAAGGGTTACATCGCTTGAACTATAAAGTCAAAGCCAAACTAATTGGGTAATACAGATGTCAGTCAAACCCATCAAGTATTAGGCTATACAAATAAAAAATTAGAACACATTTTCTTTACTTCAGGAGCATTTGTGATATTTTAGTTACATTATAAACCAATTTAACAAAAATAACGTATTATTTTTTTAGTACTCAATTAAATAATTGAATTAAATATTGAATTATTCTATTAAATAAAGATGCCTATGCATCTTTTGGGCAGGCCTAGGCCCGTCAGGCCCGTACGTTGGCTACATGCCTGATCGTATCTTATGCAGTTCTATGGCCGGTTGAAAAATGCTTTGGCTGGTACATTTTTTCAGTTTACCAGCCAATGGCAGATAGACCAACAGGTTAATTTTGGACCCTGCTCTCACTACTGTTGAAAGGTTAAGGCGTTAAACTGCTTTAGCACTGAAACTGGAAATATGACTGTTTTGTTTGCTTTTGTTTTTAAAGGAATTCTTCACTGTATGTCTGTGATTGGGGAAGATAATCTAGCCTATTACAGACAAGAGCGCAATCAATAGAGCATTATCATTAGCAATAATAAAAACCATATTCATTTGTTTTGTAGAGTCAAAGAAGTTTTACATTTTTCACAAATTCAGCCTGAGGGCTAAGTTGATTATTGTTACTAGCTAGCTACGTCAGTGCCTCAGCAGGCTAAAATAAATACCCTTTCTTAAATGGACGCTTGTCCAAACGTGCATTATGTTTTAGTGGTACTGCCAATCAACCCAGAAGCCTCTGAAGGGTAGAGTTGCATTTTAGAAATATTTTCATCTGAATTCATGATGCTCTGTTCCTGTCTGAGGGAAACAGTCTGTTTTCTGAGACAGCCTGTTCTCAGACATCTGGACTGTAAAAACCAGCAGAATCAAATCAGTCACTTTACCAGTCTGATGTTTCCAGACCAGTATAACCAGTCAAAACCAGGTGAGTTCTCACACTGCTGAAGCTAAAAACATGATGGAAATGACAAAGACAGTCCGTAGAACAGGCCGATCAGCATCTTTTTTAATCGTTTCTCAGTGTGAGAAACACAACTCAGTATCCAGTTAAAAGCCGCTTGCTTTCTTTTTTTTTTTTACCTGATGAATATCATAATTAAGGCGAGAGTCTGTATAACATGGAACAGACTTTTTACAATCTGTCAGTGATGTTTCTGTGCAGTCAAACCCTAACAAATAATTTCTTGTGCTGTTTTTCATTTTTGGCACTGTGGTAGAAAGATCTCTCGATATAAAAGATGTAACTTCAGTGATAGCATTTTGTTTTTTTATCGTGGAAACTAATGCATGATTTTAGCCAGTTGGGTCTGAGTTCACTGCCCTCTCCCCAGACACCAAAACATGAAGCGTTTTCTTCACTGCCCTCATGTTCTCCTCACCCCCCCCACACCAAAGTGACACATTAATTAGTGACAGTTTATGCATCCATGCACCATATTTTGTTTATAACTGTGATGAGAAAAAAACAACAAAAAAACACAAAACACCCAGAATGGATCTGACATCTGCTCACTGTCGTGTTAATCCAGTTTATTAGGGCCGTGTCTCTCCATGCCACCTCGTTGTGAAGTCACACAAACAAAACACAGACTTTTTGGCAGAGATAGCATAGCGGACGCACACGGTTGGTTTCGTTTTACAGTAATGCTTCTAAAACCTGCCTCATTGCACACCTCTGTACTCTCCACCCAAAAACATCACCCCTTGCCCCTAAACTAACCCCCATTATCATTATCTGTTAATGATTCAGTCAATAATACAGAATCAACTGTTTCAGAACCCAGGATGTTCCAAAAGTCTGAACTGACTGGAAGAGCTGATAGATATTGCCTTTCTAAATATATTCTTATATTTCTGTAGTCACATTGCAACATAGCTGTACGTAGTCATATAGCTTATAGTTTCTTATGTCTGTATGCATTTGTGCTGTTCTGAAGCACAGTGCTTGTGTTCACCAGTCCGTGAGATCTTGTTTTGATGGACCGTACATGGTTTTTGTTTTTTTTTTTTTGTTTTTTTTTTTCAATTGTGTTGTGGATGCTGTCTCAGGCGGTGAATACCGAGAGGAAATGTTCTCTGGAGAGCAATGACAGTGGTCTGATCGCAGTGCTGTTCTCTGGAGAGCAATGACAGTGGTCTGATCACAGTGCTGTTCTCTGGAGAGCAATGACAGTGGTCTGATCGCAGTGCTGATCTCTGGAGAGCAATGACAGTGGTCTGATCACAGTGCTGTTCTCTGGAGAGCAATGACAGTGGTCTGATCGCAGTGCTGTTCTCTGGAGAGCAATGACAGTGGTCTGATCACAGTGCTGTTCTCTGGAGAGCAATGACAGTGGTCTGATCACAGTGCTGTTCTCTGGAGAGTAATGACAGTGGTCTGATCACAGTGCTGTTCACTGAGGGAAAGGTAACTATGCAGCGGGCATGATTTAAGAGGATAGAGGGAGAGAGAGAGAGAATGTGTCCTCTGAAAAGCATTACAGTTGAAGATGAATGTAAGGCTTTGGGCTAAATGTGTAATGTAGGTGATGAGCATACAGCTTGGGGGGAGAAGCTAAGAGGAGCTATTACACAGCTCTGTTTTCTCTCTCTTTTCTTTTTTTTTTCTTTTTCTCTACCTTATGCGGCTCTGGAAAAAAAAAATAACATGTCCCTGCTTGGGCCTGTGGAAGACAAACGGTCAGAGTTTCCCTGTTCTTCTCCACAGCCTCCACAGGAGGGTGAAAGGACACATCACCCCGTCATATTTATTCATTCTATCTTCATCCTTTTGTCTTCCTCTCTGTCTCCTTTGCTCTCTCTCTCTCTCTCTCTCTCTCTCTGCCCCCCTTACACACAGACACACACAAACTCAATTTATCTTTCTCTCACAAACCTACTCCTGTCCCGCGCTGCAATCCCCCTTCTTCTCTCTCTCTCTCTCTCTCTCTCTCTCGTACTCTTGCTCTATTCCTCTGAATTGCTCTTTTTAAAGTACCAACGCCACTGCAGTCTTTTGTGGCCAAACCCATTGATATGTTTATCGCTTGCAATTTCCTGTCCGTCTCTCTGGTTTGAGCGGCGGGTACTGAGCCGTGGTGAACGAGAAATGGAGTAGAGCCTCCATCTCTTCCGCCTTCACCATGGTGGAGCTAAGATTGATTTCTGTATGCCCGCACCATTCCCCAAAGCCTCACGATTAATGAGTCCACCGGCTAGCCATCCATCAGAGCACCTCCTCTTTCCCCACACGGGGCACTGTACCTGCCCCTTCTGCCTAGGGAGGCAGGGTCTCCCCTTGGCCCTGGCTCCTGCCTGTACGCCCATGCTGGGTGTGGCACTCATGTAATCTTTCTCTCTCACGACCTCCCAGATAAATGAGAGTGTTTTTATCATCCACCTGCTTTCTGACCCCCATCTTCAAAAGCTTGCTCTCCCAATAGGGGTCAGAGAATACACACACACACATACACACACACACACACTGTCTCATTGGCACAGCTGATATTTGGTCTAGCCATCCGGCCTTACTTACTGTCTGTGGGTTTTGGATGGGTTTGGCTGGAGGCTTGTTAGACTTGGTTAGATTCATAGATTAGCTGCAGAGCTCAGGGTTGATCAGAACCACTGAAAGCAGAGGACGGGGCAGTAGAGACACAAGCTTCTGTCCTGCAGCACTGTTATCTATCAGATCCACAAACCAGTGTTAGAAACAGAGGGTTTGGCAGAGAGAGAAAGCCTGTTTACTGCTCATTTATGACAAGCATCCTTAGTCGTTAGTTCCCTATGGACATCATGTGAAACATTATTATGCAGAAATATGGCTCATTCTGCCAGTATGTATGCTTTTGGGAAAAAAAAAAAAAAACTTTGAGTAGATCCTTAGAACAGTATGTTGTGAAACTGTTATGATGTTTTTAAAATGTGCTGTGCTGGTGCATGGGAGGATGTTGGATATTGTTTATTGCTGATATTGTTGGTGATAACTGAGAATACATTTCTCTGAGATATTTTTCTTATTTTATTATAACAGAGATGGGCAGAGATGAGACTGTTTCCTTTTATTAAACAATTTTTTACCAAATGGCCCAAAAATGGTTTAACTTGTCAGGGCTTGAAAAGGCTTTGACCATTCACTCTGAAGTCACTTTATAGCCTCACAGCTGCCGGAATGAAGCTGTTGTTCTTTCAGGTCTCAACGTTGGCTTGTTCGCTGAGCTGAAAATAAAGACAATTGATTCATATAATAACAGACAAAGGCATAACAAACTCTTAGAGTCCCTAGATAGTGAACTCCAATGGTAAATAAAAACACTTGAGATAAAAAGCTAAACTAAATGGATCAAGTGAAATGAAGGAAAGATTTGGAATACCTTGAAAAGTCTCTGGTACACTTGGTTCACATCTTTTCAGATAAAACAGTGGAGTAGAACCTACAAGTCAGCACAGACAACCTGTGGAGAAGTTTTTCTGATCCTGGAGGAGTTTTTAGCGGACAAAACGTTTTCTTTAACCTGACCACAGAAGGCCAGCGTCTGAACTATGTGAGGGAAAACTTTTATGAGCCTTCCATTTTTGCTGCAAAAAGATCTGTGGAGAACTGATAATCAAACTGAAAAGTGAACGTAACCACAGACAACCGATGTTGGAGGGCAAAAAAAAAAAAAAAAAAAATGTCTGAGGAACATTTGAAGGACAGAACATTTGACCATCATTAAACACATGGGTAAAATCCCCCATCACACTCTTGGGGTGTTATAGAACATGAAACATTGTTTGGGTGGAGAGAGAAAAAAAAAATCAACAAGATGTCAACAAAATCTGGAGACTGAGGGAGTCAGTAAAAAAGTGAGGCTGAGAAGAGGTTGGACGTTTCAGCCAGATGAGGGTGTGAAATATGTAATATAAATATATAATATATATATATTATATATTTGTAATACGTTATATAACATGTAATACTTCGAATCAGCCATTACATACTTACAGGAAGGAAAGATGCGGTTTTACTGTTGGCCTGGCATTGAAAATATGAGGGGAGAGTGATGTGTAGATATGCAACCCATACGAAGAAATCAAAGTCTGTTTCTTAAGCTAGATTAGTATTGTCAGGAAGAGAGAGGAAAAAAATTCTAAAAGCTAGACCTGACAGAGTTTAGCCGGCTAAAGGAAATATCTGTAATAAGGAAATTTTTGTAAAAATTTAACTATATAGTGATTCTGCTTTAAAATTAGCACGCAGATGTCATGCTCACCTTTGTGTGGAGGTTGAGTGTCTATTCATTGGAGATTTCCTGAAACATACACTATTGAGTGGGTGTTTCCAAACTTTTGAATCTATTGTATGTCCAACCACAGTGCTACATTCGTTTTTTGAGACCTTACCTGTCAACAAGGTTTGCTTTGTTTCCTCAGGTAGTCTCTTCATCTGGCTCCTTTCACTTGAGGTTAATTTTTTTTTTTTTGGTTTGTTGGTTTATAATTGTTAGTATTTTTTAGATAATTTCACTGGACATATTATGTGACTATAAGGTGATAAAAGGAAACAGGATTCTCACAGTTCTATGGTATTTATTGCAACTGAAGTTGAAGATGGAATCATTTCCCTTTAGATTCTTATGCTAAATCTCTCTCTCTTTTCTCTCTCTTTCTCTCTCTCTCTCTCTCTCTCTCTCTCTCTCTTAGACCCAGTTAACGGTCCTCAGAACGTGAACGTGGTTGATATCCGTGCTCGTCAGTTGACTCTGCAGTGGGAGACGTTTGGCTATGCAGTCACTCGCTGTCACAGTTTTAATCTGACCGTGCAGTACCAGTATGTCTTTAACCAGCAGGAGTTTGCAGCGGAGGAGCTGATCCAGACCTCGTCCCACTACACGCTGCGTGGCTTACGGCCCTTTGTCACTGTGCGTCTCCGTCTGGTCCTCGCCAACCCAGAGGGCAGCAAAGAGAGCGAGGAGATTGTCAAACAGACAGAGGAGGACGGTGAGTGGAAAAGATACTGAACACCTACAAACTACTCTCTCTCTCTGTCACTCACACACATGCACACACACACACACACACACACACACACACTCTCTATAAAAGTATTCACAGCCTAATCACTTCATAACTGCAGGACATGTTCATAAATCACCATGAGAGACCACATCCACTCATTACACACATAACACGATACCAAACACGAAAATGTCTCAAAACCATTAGTTTTCATCTTAGTTTTAGTATACACTAATAACCCTGTTACACACATGACACTGCACCAAACACCTACACCGTTAGTGACCAAGGCCAGGACTCAGACTCCTGTTGTATTACTCTTCTATGGCTCTGACTCCACATTGACTCATTACACACCACGGTTATAATAGTTTTCCAATTTCAAATTTGTTTTTCTTTTGATAATTTTTGTATTCAATCTGGATTTCCATTTAGTTTTAATTAGTTTCACCAATGGTTTCATCAGTTTCAGTTTAGTTTTATTTTATGGACTCATATCTATTTCATTTTAGTTTATTATAGTTTCAGTTTTAGTTTTAGTAACTTTAGCTAAGGACAAAAATTGTAAAGTGTTAGTGCAGCGTGAAAAATCACTGCTTATCATCGAAGATATCAACATTTCAGGGCTAAAACAAACTAACATATGCGATACATTTGTTTCAGACTGAAAACCTGTTAACACACATAAAAGGCAAGAACACGATTTTTTCGTCACTCACGCTCTGTCTCACTACGTCTTTTTCCATGAATAATGTGTATTCCTGTCAGTGGTAACTTTTCCCTTAGATTTCTACACCACAGATGCTGTTACCTGAATTTCCCATGCATTTACGTATACCGCTTTCACAATTAAATTCAAAATACTCCATGCAGGACTCACACGTTCCCTCCCTGACATATCTGACCTCTTCACTTGATAATAAGGCCTACTTCCATTAGTTAGCGAGCAGGGTTTTTGCTAAGATTTTTTCTTGGCGGTCCGGTGTCCGGAAAGATTTTATTTTACTGACACCCACCATCTTAAGTGGATACGATGTCCGCCGTCTTGAAATGATAATGACAATTTTTTTTTTGTCTTATTGTATTCTTGTTAATTTTTTAGCAATCATTATTAGTTTTGTTTTAGTTTTAGTTTTACATTTTCTTCATGTAAATTATTTTATTTCAGTTCACGAAAATGTCTCAAAACCATTAGTTTTCATCTTAGCTTTAGTATACGATAATAACCCTGTTACACACATAACACTGCACCAAACACCTACACCGTCAGTGACCAAGACCAGGACTCAGACTCCTGTTCTATTACTCTTCTATGGCTCTGACTCCAAAGTTCAAACACTCATATGACTGATGACTTGCCTGTATAGATTACCCTGGCTTTCAAGGCATTGTTTCATTCTGTTTCAAGTCAACATAATTGTCGTGGGTGTGAATAACACATTGATGCCAGCATTGTTGTATTTGGAAATGTGGAAACGATGGTATCGTTTGTTTAGAGAGAGAAAAAGTTGACTTGTTTCTTGACAACCAAGCTCATCCACATAAGGATGTCACAGAAATTGTGACCTTAGAAATTTGGTAGACAGTAGAAAGTTGATACCAATATCTCTGAGATTCCATGGTTCTCGATACCTGATCCGATATCAGAGCAAAGACAGAAATACCATTCAAAATGCAATGCTTTATCAAAATATAATAAATAAAACAACAACAATTACATCAGCAAAAACAAAACAAAACAAAACAACAACAACAACTTTGTATGAACATTAAACAAAACAAACAAACAAACAAAAAAAATCAGAACAAGAAAAATGAGAAAAACTTGGGGAGTTGGTAAAACTAGAACAATGGCATGTAGCCGTTATTATTTATTATATAGTATTTAAGAGTTAACACTAAACAGCAGCTTTAGAGTATCTCCCTCATTACTGAAGTTTAAAAACAATATTATGCTTCTGTTTTAATAAAATAGCATAATATAATATAAAATGATAATAGAGTAGATACAAAAGTAATGAAATGTCAAAGATACAACTTTACGACAGTAACACAGCCTTAAAATATTAAAATAAAATCAAATTTTTACTGCAACTAAACTTCCACCAACTCATGAAAATGCTTAGCTTCCAACTGCAGCACTCTTGTGAATACAATAGCACAATTATGTGCTACCATTTTTACAGTCCTGTAAGGAGGATTCTAGAATGACTTTTCATTGCCTTTTGTCCATTTTCTTTGCCAGCTGGAGGTTTTTTCAAAGGAACATCAATGTTTTCTTTTGTCAGTCTTGACAGTTTTGGGCCTTGAGTCAGTCTTAAGCCCTGAAGCACTGACTGCTCTCTCAGAGGGAAAGCTTGATGCTCACATGCACAGGTGCGTCCTGATCACTGAAATAGTGTACTGTCATTGGTTTTCCAAACTCTGATCACTGAAATAGCGTACTGTCATTGGTTTTCCAAACTTTTATCATTGAAACAGTGAAGTTGTATTGGTTTTCCAAAGTCTGATCGCTGAAATAGTGTACTGTCATTGGTTTTCCAAAATTCTATTACTGAAATAGTGTACTGGCATTGGTTTTCCAAACCAGTATTGAATTTACATTGGTTAAAGCTCACCTTAGACCTAGGATTGAGGTTGGTGACAATGTTCAAAAGGTGCAGTAACCGTATGTCATCATTACCGTACGTGAGATGTTGTGCGATCTTCCCCTTCATCTCCTTTAGGAGTGCAGAGCTGCCATGTTGATGACAAAAACATATAATGTAATGTGACATGATATGCAATATCTTACATGTCAAGGGCCAGATGGAGGACAGGGCTGTGTTTTTCTCACCCTACATGCATCAGCAAAAGCACAAAGTGGTCAAACAACTTCTCTCTGAGTTTGTAAAATTGTAATGTTAGAGTTTTGGGGCATCAGATGTCATTTGTTTCTGTGGCAGAGTAACAGGCCTAGGAGTGTTTGCTGCTCTTTGTTTACTGCTTGTTCACAGAGCAGTCGTGCACATAGAAACAGCTTCTCTCTGAGATTCTGGGTCGAGAGGTCTGTAGTTTCTGTATAAATTTTAGGATTTTAGGATTCTGTGTATGTGAAATAATTTCTGTTTGGTAGCTGGCTCATGGGCTTGAACTGTTCAAGCATTTGCTGGAATCCATATTTTTTCTACTGTGTAGACAGGGGCTTGATCCATATAGATAAATTCAGTACCTGCACAGTCTGGTTGTCTTGTTTCATTGGAGTTTTGGTCATATTTTGTGTGACTGTGAAAAGCTGCTGTTATGCTTGGTTGTGTCTGTGTTTGCTGTGGTCCCTATTGGTCAACATCCTGCGCTGTGTGATACTGCCAAAGGAAAGTTATTAGATGTCAGTAACCAGGTATAGCCCAGTAACTGCAGGAAAATAGCAGAGGCGGCCCACAATCTACCACACACACACACACACACACACCCGTCCATAGACTCGAAATGTAAGCAGTCGTCAAAATTTACCAGCATGTTGGTAGACTGCTGTTGTCTGTAAATATCTACTTAAAAGGTGACCGTTTCATTTTGTTGACACTTGACTGAACAGTTAGGACAGTACAAGGTGCCATAGCTACATCCTAAACTGGAAGGGTAATTTAGCACTGAGCCTTTTAAAATGTTGAATGTGCAACATCGTTGCCTGTAAACAATTTCAGCCATCTCAGGCAGAAATAATGAGAATATGTCTATTTATGGATCAGAGCTCTTTGACAGCGCATTATGACGCTAGCTGTTAATACAACATTAAAATGAACTGAAACTCATCTACACAAACTCTTTGAATAAGTTAGGGCATCTGGGTTTCAGGTATTTATTAAGTTTTGATATGTTGCCTCCTTTAGTTTGAGATGATCGATACATCATCTGCAGATATTACTATTTTGATCTGATTTGAAGGCATATTATATTTCCTCATGTGACCCTTGCTGCTGTTCTTATCAATGAGTCTTAAGTGTCATTGTGTTAGAACTGCAGCCACACTACTGTACATCGTTATCGTGTGTTCCTATTCGTCATGTTTTCTAACATGTCAGAAACTACTGCTGTTACGTTTTCCAAATTTAAGCTTCAACTTGGTACTTAAGCATCAGTTCTTGTCACATACTTACATCCACATTTAAGACAAGACTTTATTGGTTCTTGGTTGTTTAAAAACAAAAAAAGCTAGAGAGATTTGTATATTGGATTCAGCATTTAGCCACACAGTGAAGTGCAGATACTTACAGTAACAGACAGTAAGTCCCTCAGGGATTTGACAGTGCTGTCAATATATTGGCCCATAAAGCAAGCGGAGCCTAATATATCATTACAAAAAAAAAAAAAAAAACAACTCAAAATTTAACAGCCCTGTACTGAAACCTCAGGCCTACTGCTGGAAAAAGACTCCAGGGACAGAGACCCAGGTATGAAAATTGAATCTTCAATTTTGTAAAAATATTAAATGTCCATAGAAACTGTCTAATGCAGAGCTAAGGAAGTCCTGAATCAATGCAGAAAAGAAAACTTGCACAAAAATTCTGCACTCAGACCCATAATCTTATCACTGTTGAGTATATAAAATCCATGTCTATTCTGGATCAAGCCTCTACAATTAATGAAAAATAAGATATCAAACAGAATCTATACATACCATTCCAAATGTACTGTTCTAACACAGAGTGAGAAACAGTAATTTATGTTACATTGTATACTGAACTCTGGGGGAAATGAAATCCAATAAAAAATAAACTACTATGCTATAATTTGCTGTGTTGAGAATTCAAAATAGCTGTACTTTTAATCATTTTAAAAAATGCTGTACATAGATGCATCTCAATAAAACTGACTGAACTACACTTGGGAAAAGATTGCTCAGAACTGATGTGACAGTTTGTAACTGAATTTCTCAAAGTTTTATACACTTTTATACACTTTTAAATCTGTCACCAATCCCAACTGACAAAAACTGTTTGTTATTCTTTTTGTATGACTAACTACTTTACAGGAAGAGAGAGAGATAGAAAGAAAGAAAGAAAGAAAGAAAGAAAGAAAGAAAGAAAGAAAGAAAGAAAGAAAGAAAGGAAAAGAGAGAGAGAGAGAGAGAGAGAGAGAGAGAGATCTTTTTACTGACATGCTAATTGAGCGATAAGGTCTGTGTAGAGCTGATGTCCTGGAGTGAGGGCTGCACTGGTGCACTGGTTATTGTAAACCTGAGTTGTGAACACTTGAGCTAATTGGCTGCATTGCTAATAGTGCATTCGTGCTGTGGTCCTTATGTTTCATCTTCTGTTCTCTTCATCCAGAGCTAATGACACTCAGCTCCATCCCCAGTGAATGACGACATTTTTCTCCTTCTTTTTGAGAGGGAGGTGAGTGTTTTGTGCCCACTGCGTCACCTGGCGTTGTAAACTGGTCATGACTAAAAGGTCTCTGATGGTGTATTCAGTCGCGTCTTGTTAAAATTAGTTAAAATGCCATTCACCATGTTGTGTTACTTTTGTCGTTTCTTTTAAGAGTCATTGACAAAGCCAGTGTAGGAGAAGGTATTCAAAGTGCTGAGATTAATCTGTGAATGCAATGGCTCTAGATATAAAACACAACTGTGGTTTTAAGTAGACGAATCCAACAACCAACTGAGAAAGAGAGAAAAGATGAACAATATTTATCTTGTTATTGAAGCTTGACTCTTTTTTTTTTCAATTCATTCCTCTCTTTTGATAATGACACATATCCTACAGTGTCCTCAGAATCTATAAAACAAGTGAAATGAATAGCTGTAAAGCTGCTTTGAGGTGGTATTGGACGGGGAGAGTGGTGCAGTTTGAGTGAGCAGTAATTGTGCTCTGTTTAGCCAACTTTAATCTGGGATTGTAAAGTAGTAATTAGTACACAGGGATTCTGACTGCTGCTATTGCTCTACTAATTGCTTCTTCAGTAATGACTGGAGTTTTATTCTCCATCTTACATCAAAAGACTGCTTTTAATTTAAAACCCTTCCAGTCTCCTTCTATGACACAGAATGGATCTGAGTACTTAGGGCACAAACACTCATTTCCTGGACAATCCTTGTCAGGCTTTGCAGGTCAGATATTACAAGTCCTGCCGTTACCCTGTCCTGTAACGGTCAGTAAGTCATTCAGTAATACTGTTACCATTACACACACCTTCATTTAGATATAAGTCACAGACACAAGTTTCAAGTTTATTTAGAGCCCATTATCACTGTTTACAGTCTCAAAGGGCTTTACATGCCACAACAATCAAAATCAAAACAGGATGGCACCCCCTGACTTAATCCTCATGGTCTCTACCCACAGGAATATACTGTCTTTCTGTTCCAAAGAACACCCAAACTCCAACCAGAGACCAAGACGTGCTCTTAAATCTGTGACACACACACACACACACACACACACACACAAATATAGCTGTAGATAGATATAGATAGATGGATATAGATAGATAAATAGATAGATAGATGGATAGATATTTTACAGGTATTGTTATTTTAAGTGTTGTCATGGATATCTGTTAAAACTTTAATTCTCAGATTGTACTTATCGGAATTAAATTAAAATACAGCCAGATCTTATGTACCTTAATTTAAACATAAGTATTGAATTATATTACTGAAACTGAAATTTTATTTTATTGAAAATATAAGATAATGTCATGAGTTTTAAATTGTGAATATTTGGTTTATTTTCATGTCCTTCCATTTTTCCTCATTATTGTAAATTAAAATAAACTAGAATTTCCCGTGATTTCAAATCTGTCTGTACTAAGAATTTAGCACATGGAGCTTTGTAAATGAAATGAAATTAATAATCAGAGACAGATTAGGAGTTTGCATTTTTAGTCCAATTCTGCCCATGAAATACCCCAAGTAAACAAACATATCGGTGTTGGCAGATTTCTCAGAAATTATTGCATTGCATTGGAGAAGAAAACTGACCTTTTCCTTGAAAGTAAGGTGATAACAGAGACATATCTGGAGTCATATCCACACACACTAGGGAATATTCAGACTGCTGTGGTTCTGCGCCAGAGGAAAACAATGAATCATTTTTACTCTCTTCAGATTTTGGAGGTCAAAGAACAGCTCTTTCTCTGCAGTAGAAACACTTGCTCTTTTACATCTAAATGGCATTTAGGTCCATAGACTCTGTCAAACACTGTTCATCATGTACCTTACCACAGTATTCGAGAAAGGAACTGCAAATGACTTTACATTTGTTCCAAATACAACACATTATTGTTCGAATGACTGTGCGATTCTGTGGTCTGAGTCCAAAATGTCATGCAAAAATGCCAATGATCTATCCGCTTGAATATTATGGCCAAAAAAAAGAAAAAAATGCTTAGCTGATGTTTGTATATTAGTGAAAGAGCCTTTTAGCCTGAAATGAACATGTTGACTGCCACATGCTGAGAAGAAAAGCAGCCCAAACTCTGAGGTAAACAGTTCAGAGGCTCCACCATTTGGTCAACCATAAAACAAATCTATGACTCTTTCAATGTTATACCTCGTAGACATTCACTGCTCCACCATAATCTCTTGACTGTCTGAATGGAGATATGGCTGGTACTATAAGAAAAGCTTAGAAGTGCAGCTTTTAAAAATTCTAATGCGAATGTTATTATTCCCTCTAGCTGACCCCAGTTTCGCACAACGACTGGTAGTGATAGCAGATGCACTGTAACATTTAACTTTAGAATAAACTGGATAAACAGATTGCTTTTGGGATTGATCTTAAAAGTGTGTTGCAACCAGGAGAAAACTGACGGTAGAAGAAAGCTAAATCATCCACTTAGAAGTTTGAAAAAAAAAAAAAAAAAAAAAAGACTGTTCCAAATTTTTTTTTTAAAGAGCCCCTTACTTTGACTTGTTTAAAATAATTAAATCTGAACTGAAGTGCTGAAATTTAACCTGTATGTCAGGTATTAATGGATTGGTTTCATTCATTATAAATCCAATTAATTAATGATTTCTTTTTTTGACAAACTACAATCTCTTAGATTTGTATCAAACATAATTTTTTATGTGGAGAATAGCATCATCAGCATCGTGGAGAGCCGAGAAGAAGCTGTAGCTCAGGTGTAATCAGTGAAAAACAAAAAAAGAAAAAAATACATTTTCGATATATGCCAACACAGTAGAGGGTTTAAGCAATCAAAATACTGCAAAACATTTTTAGTTTAGTTTAGTTCTTTTTACCACACATTTTTTTATTTCATTTTTTCTCCAAATGAGAATCCTAGTAAAAACTGAGGCACACTCTGTAAACCTCCACACGTGTGTGTTGAAGTGAACCTTTTTATGAAAGGGGTCAGTTCCAAATCCAAAACTATATTTCTGATATATTCTAACAGGTTTTGAATGCGATGTGGAGTATATTTAAAATGGATCGGAATTCAAATAAATCCATAGAAATTCATTGGAAATAAATAAAAAACAAGTTATTTAGTTATGTATTTAACCCAGTTTAAAACACACAGCTTAAAGTTATGCAATCAGGCAACTTTAACACGTTTAAGTGAAATATCTTAGTGTGGCAAAAATAGAGGACTTAAAAACACATTAATAGTTATATTCCTATGTAACCATGTTATTTACTCTCTTATGACCTCAATTTCAATAATTCATAACTATCAATAATTATATTGATGTGCTTTTATCTTGTGTGTCATCTAGTGAGTCTATGGATTCTTACCAGATTAACATCTGAGATAGAAACTCAGAAACTGAGATCTAAAACTAAGGTTTATCTGTTTATAACATATATATATATATATATATATATATATATATATATATATATATATATATATATATATATATATATATATATATATATATATATTATTAAAAAACAAAACAAAAAACAAAAACTCTAATTAATGAGATGGCTTGAGTAAACTGAAAAAAGAAAGAAAAAATTCTACAGCCTGTATTACATGTTCTGTCTTTGTTAGGCAAAACACACACACACACACTCACACACACACACACACACACACACATTTATATATAATTGAAAGAAAGATAATGAAAAAGAAAGTCAATGAAAAATTCCATCTCCTTTTTTAATCTTTCCATCCCCATCATTATTTGATGTGTTTTAGTCTAAAGGAAAATCTCTTTGTACATTAGTATTGCACAGCCTTGTTGGAAAAACATTGTTTTCCCTCTCTCTCTCTCTCTCTCTCTCTCTCTCTCTCTCTTTTTTTTTCTTTCTTTCACATCAGCGGCGGTTTTGCGAGCAGTGCTTAATCTGAAAATTTCCCCCAGGGTCCCGAGAACGTTCCAGATCCATTTACAATTAATTTCTTTCAGCTTGTTTCTTAATGCCAAGCAAAAAGAGAAAGAGAGACAGAGAGAGAAAATGAATAACTCTAACAGTAAAGCACTGCCTTGCTTGATAGGATTATGACATATAATTCTTGCTGCCATGAAATCTCTTTCTTTCTTTGTGTGTGTGTGTGTTTGTATTTTTGTCTTTGTGACAGCATGTGAGTTTGTTTTGATGTGGAGAATTCTTGCTTAGCCATTCAGATGGTCTTGTTCTCTCGTCTCACGACCGGTCTTTTTATCTTTTGCATATGAAAACCTGTAATTGCTGTCCTTTTGTGTTAGTAAATTGATGGACATCTGGGGCATTTCATTTGTAAAACAGCACTCTGTCATCTCCCTCTCTGTGACCAAATAAGGTGATAATTGCAGTAGGCCAACCAGAGGGTAGATCTTCCCTTATTAGGTAAATAACAGCAAGCGCTTTATTGACAAAAACCTGTTTGTCTGAAAACTGTGCTAAATAGCCCTGCTCACCCTTCCATATGTGCACATGCACACACACAGAGACAAACACTGCACAGACACACACACACACTCACACTCACACTCACACACCCTGGTGGCGGTAAGAGAGAGAGAGAGAGAGAGAGAGAGAGAGAGAGACAGAGAGAGAGAGAGAGAGAGAGAGAGAGAGGCAGGGGGAGAAAAGGAGATACTTTTTTTCTGTGTTCTCGGAGCCTTCAACTTAATGAAACATGCCAGTTAGACAGTGTATGCAGGAAGTTAATCAGCTTTTGATTAATTTGTAAGTCTGGCATTTTCTCTATTGTATTTGCATCTGATACACACACACACACACAAACACACACACACACACACACACACACACACACACACACGTACAAAGAAGTGGTGGACTGACTACACAGGTTTAATTGTAGTTCCATTGTTACTGGAATTTCATATGCACACTGAGCATGGTCAAATCAAGCCTATAAAGTTTTGTCAACGGTCTAATCAAAAGATGACAGACAAGAACTGCTCCTCACACGTGCACACATGGCCAGTGGAGTGTCATTCAAAGGCACCGTCATCTCACACCAACCTCATCTTCTCTCTGACTGACAATAACACATTCCTCTTTCAGTCACTGTCTTTACCCATGATGCTGAATGTGTTCCAGCCATAATGAGCTTTATTACTGGAAGATAAAATACAAACTGTCTACACGGAAGGTTACACAAGGTCATCAGCTCAGTCACAGAGAAGAAAGAGGATTTGACTTCAAAGAGAGATTCACTCATTTATCATTCATATCATCAGGTCATCAAATGTAACATTCATTTATTGGCCATGCAGTTATCATATTAACATAGTTACATGGAGAACCAAATAAAAGAAACTGCTGTTTATCAAAACAAGGGTGACTCAGTTGTGAACTGTGACCCTGTGTGTATTTGATAACAACAAACCAGGGTGGGCTTTAGTAACAATCTGTCTTTCAGATTAGCACAGATAATACTACCATCTTCAGAAACATCTTCTTTACTTCATGATTAATCCCAGGGCCTTTTTCAGTACATTCTATATCAGACCTACCACACATGTGCACACACACACATGCAGTCATACATGCATACTCCTACGCGTGCGCACGCACGCACGCACGCACGCACACACACACACACACGAGGATTCACACACAGACAAACACATACGCATGCACACACACACACATATGGACACATGCACAAATATACACACACACGCACATACAAATACACACACACATATGCACGCACGGACACACGGACGCACACACACACACACACACACACACACACACACACACACACACACACATAGATGTGCCTTTTTTAAACTTCCTCCTCAATTAATGTAGGTAAAAAATAGCCACGTGTCCCTTAAGTTTGATTAAATGGCCTCTTAGCTAAGTCATTAGCTCAATGTTCCTGCTACTGAAGGACAGGGTTTGTTACCCCATCACAACTATGAATGAGAATTCAAAAGACACAAGATAAAGTCTAGCCCAGGGTCCCAAAGCCCCTAATGTGTTGTCTTTCTCCTCCGCTGTGTGTTTAACTGTTGTGCAACTCTCAGATGTCAGACTAAGGTAGCATTACAAAATGAGTTAGCCAAGCTGCATTCATATACAGGTATGTGTTTATGGCATCCAAGTCATGCATGGGATAAGGGATAAGTGTTAGCATTACTAGCACTTATTTAATGAGACTATGGAGAGGGAGAGAGAGGGAGAGAGAGAGAGAGAGAGAATATTGCCTTGTGAACATCTCTCCATTGCAGTGATATCTGATGTCACTTGTAGCACTTGGCACAGTAACTTATCACCTTTTGACACCTGTGATTCTCCCCAGCAGCAATCTCTCTCTCTCTCTCTCTCTCTCTCTCTCATGTGTAGCATAGTGTTCTCTACATAATGTGTCTGGATAGCATATTAGCACTCTGCATGCCAACAAATCAATATATATTTCTCAGTGAAAAAAGCCACTTTTTCCTCACATATTCACAAGCTGTTTATTTATCATTAATGATAGTGTGGGATCTTTTTCTAATTCTTAAATAATGACTTGTGCTCCATTTCTCAACTAATCTCTGTCATTTAAAGTGTCACTCTTAGGACTCTATAAACTGAATGCTGATCAGTGTGTGTGTGTGTGTGTGTGGAGCTGAAGCTCAATCCTTTTTGTGTTTGTGTTTTTATTTATGTTTTGTTTTTGTTTTTTTCCCCTCTTCAGTGCCTGGTGCTGTTCCTATGGAGTCCATTCAGACAGGGACGTATGAGGAGAAGATCTTCATGCAGTGGAAAGCTCCCAATGAAACCAATGGAGTTATAACTCTGTATGAGGTGAGAGAGATGATTGGCTGGGAACCCAAAAGGCTGATGCAAATGCTGCCGTAATCTGGAAACCCTGTGAATTTTCAATTGTTTTTTTGAGAATATTTTAGCCCTGATAGATGCGTTGGGAGCAGAATTACTTTTACGACCTTTTGTCTAATGAGCCCACGGTAGGTGTTTGTGTCTTTTTCTGCCCATTACAGTTTAATTGAAAAAATGCATCATACAAAATAGACCATGGGAGTTGTGGTAATATAGTTCTTTTTGTGCCCGGCTGCCCCTTTGAAAACATTCAGTGTAATCTTTACTCGGAGATTGTGTATGTATTAAGACAAGCGTTTGACTGGTCCATCCAATTACCGGTCGATGGAGACGTTATCAGGAGGCTGGTTCTCTCTTCTGTCAAGCTAGCCTCAGCAGCAGAATCATACCATTACAAATGCTTGTTTCTCTGGCTTCCTTTTCTTCCTTCTCTCTAGTTTTTTTCCTCTTTCCTCCCATTAAACGGTCACTGGTTTAACATGTCTAAGAAAGAAAGTTATGACTCAGGGAAGAGAGTGAGGCTGTTTTTGTTTGCTTCATGGATTTTCCGGTCACAGAGGTCGCTGCTCTGTTCTTTGTGACAGCGATTAATATGAGGAATCACAGAGGCAGTGAGAATATGAAACTAGAGCGGGAGGAAGCTCAGGAATTCTCTCCAATCTGCAGTCAGAGAGCAAAACTGGCGTTCCCCTCCAGACACAAGAGGGGTGTCAAACAACTGGGAAATCTCACTAATGAATTATCGATCTGCACGCAGCTTTTATTTTTAGTTTTTATTTCTAGTGTAAGAGGCATAGGAAGTGGAGCTGTGGATGGAAGAAAAAGCTGTCATGTATTGATTTAATGTGAGCACTGGAAAGGTCTGGAAATGCAAAAGCACAAAATGTGTCCTGTTTGAGCTGTTTTGTACAGGAGCCATTGTGCAGGTAGCCTTTGTTTTTGGGCTTTTGTCATTAATATGAAATTAGTCTATGCCATTGCCTTGAAAGATAGGATCCACAGAATTTCTGAAATATATTTAGCCCTTGACAATGCGCTCTCATTTCAGCCTTTAATTGCTGTACTAGTGCCTGCTGATTTATTTGAAAGGCTTCCAATAGCACTATCAGGCAGATATGAAGACCAGGAGACCTTTTCTCCTCTCCATCTGTCTGCGCTGTGTAAATTAGACCACATACAATATCCTCTGTATGGAGACAATAGAGGGAAATTTGAAGGGATGGACACAGAAGATGGGATGGAGAGAATGAGAGATGAGGAAGAGATGTGGAAGGTGTGGGCAGAAAGTGAGAGATTGATATACCATGACAGAGAAAAAAATTTATACAAGAAAAAACAAGAAGGAGACAAATAAAGAGAAGAAGGAGTGAATGCATGGATTTACTAATCAAAGAATAAATGAACAAGTGAAGGAACAGGTAACCCTACTGATGAAGGTAGCATAATTATCCCCCTGGCTCCCAGTAAAGGAGGCAGAGAAAGTGACAGAGTGGATGTTAATGATTTTGCCTGATGTGGTGACCCTGTTTGTTCTCTAACTGAAGAATCAAACACAGGGTGGGTCTATTGATCACACCCTGGACAGTGGAGACTTACCCTGTCATGTGTGACCTGGTCCCTCAGTCAGGTTAGACTGGTGGTAAAATCATTATGCCACACATGTCCCAGACGGCACGCCCATAAGCCAGACCAGTCAGTCGCTTCACTGAAAACATGCCAGCGGAAAACGAGAGCACCTCACGCTACAATGCCTAAACTGGTTTACAGAAGGTCATTGGTTTCATTTTTACGTGTGATCCTTACCTTACTGAAGTGAAGCACATTCCTCCTTACAGTTGTTTGAAGTTTCTTTAAACAAACTCAGCTGCAGATTTCTACTCTCTACCTGTCAAGATAACTCAGAGCTACACAACATGAAGGAACTGAAATTATGGAAATGAAAAAAAACAACAACAACAATAACAACAACAGAAAAAGTATGTGTAGTGTAAATCAGTGAAGGATAAGTTGTGAGTCTGAGGAGTTATGACATTAGATGGACTCGTGGAGTCAGCAGTCACATGATGATAATACCTCGGCTTGTTCGTTTAGTATGTCAAGATCAGTGTGAAATTTCAGTGATGCACCAGGTTTCTTTTCTTCAGTTCATATCCACTCCACACTGAGGCTGCTGAAAAAATGTCTGTACAGAAACTCTAGCTGATATGTAGCTAATCTGACATTGTATGGCCTTTCTAGACTATACAGGCTTCAAAACAAATGCTACATATTATTCACTCTTATTCACTTCTGCCCATCAAATATCTACATTCAATGTGACTGGCTATTGCATTCTTAACTCACAGACCATATTCTGTCTGACCTGGAGATGGTCAGGCTAAAGTTTCCTGTTTTCACCTTTATTTAACTGTGATAGTCCTGTTTTTATCTTTATTTGACTATATCTGTTTTTTGTTTTTTTTTTTAAACCTTTTTTTTTTACCATGATAGGCCTGTTGGGGGTCTTACTGTCAGCTTTGGAAAGTCATTCACGACTTCTCATCAGATAACAAATGTCTCAAAAAAAAAAAAAAAACCCTGTCCAACACCTGTGTGCTTGCTCTGGCTGGCACCAGGACATCATCACGAATTTTTCCTTCCCCCTCCGTGAGACCCTGAGAATTCATCTGTTTTATCAAAGTTGAAGACGTTCACGCTGTTCTCTCTTTGTATTGTTCCCTCTCTTTCTCTGCTGTTCTCTCTTTGTATTGTTCCCTCTCTTTCTCTGCTGTTCCTCTTTTTTTATACAAATTGTGTTCTATCAGAGTGATCAGTGCTTTTCACAAATTAATTGCTTCACTGACAAAATAAAGAGGAGAGATAGTGAATATGAAAGCCACACTGGGAGAGGTGGAGAGAGAGAGAGAGAGAGAGAGAGAGAGAGAGAGAGAGAGAGAGTGAGTATGCTGGCTGGGTAATAGCTGCACATTAATCAACAGAGGAAGCTGTTTGAGAATGGAGTTTTTTTTTCTTTCTCTTACTTTTTGCAAGCAATGTTTTATCTGTATGCAAATGAGCTCTGGCAAATAGCTGAGCGGCTCAGTGCTTTGTGTTGGTCCTTGATCTTTGTTTTATTTAATCTGCACAGCACATTGTTGATTTGTGGCTCTCCCATGTCTGTCCTCCCTCAGGCTCCTCTGAGACCTTCTTACAACTTCACTCTTTATATGCACACCATTCACATGTCATAAGAGAGGGAGAGAGAGAGAGAAAGAGAAGGCAAGAGAGAAAGAGAAAGGAAGAAAGAAAGAGAGACAGAACATTATTGTTGTACTAAATTTGAGCATGTGATTGGTAAATATGCAATAGTGGGCCAATCAAGCCGCATTCTGTAAGCTTTTAGACAGTATCTGTCTGTTAGTAGGATCTGCCTCCAGATGCTGTCACTGTTATCCCTTGTATAGATAGAGTATATCTTTGACATAAAACCAGAGGAAAGGAGAAGAATAGCATCCTCCTGTGCTCTGTGCAGCTCTGTGTGTTGTTTGTCGTGTCTGTGGGGAGCAACAGGCCAGTGGAGAGGAGCCACTGACACGATGCTGAAGGTTGACCTTGTTCACAGTGCAGTCAACAGCCACCCTGGGGCAGCCCCATGCCAGAGACAGCAGAGCTAAACCTTAAAACACAGAGACAGCAGAACTGGACCTTAACACAGAGACAGCAGAGCTGGACCTTAAACACAGAGACAGCAGAACTGAACCTTTAACACAGAGACAGTAGAGCTGAACCTTAAAACACAGCGACAGCAGAGCTGAACCTTAACACAGAGGCAGCAGAGCTGAACTTTAACACAGAGACAGCAGAACTGAACCTTCAACACAGAGATAGCAGAACTGAACCTTCAACACAGAGACAGCAGAACTGGACCTTAAACACAGAGACAGTAGAGCTGAACCTTAAAACACAGCGACAGCAGAGCTGAACTTTAACACAGAGACAGCAGAACTGAACCTTCAACACAGAGATAGCAGAACTGAACCTTCAACACAGAGACAGCAGAACTGGACCTTAAACACAGAGACAGCAGAACTGGACCTTTAACACAGAGACAGCAGAACTGGTCCTTGAACACAGAGACAGCAGAGCTGTACCTTCAACACAGATGGGAAAAGCGGGAAAAGTGGCTTCATTTCATAGGAGGATAGAGCTTGTCTTACTTAGTAGCCCCAGGCCTGGTTGTTTTTTATAGTGTTGTTGTTTTTATTTTCTTTGTATAGTGTGTCTGCTGATTTCATTTAGATGAAACATAAAGTAAAGCTCTCTAACATACTGGATCTGACTGCAGTAATGATCTATTGACTCCCTTTACCAAGAGCTTTCTCAGATACCTGCGGTACTACATGACAACACACATATTCTGTGGTCCCATATTGTTCTAAATGAACTGGCTCCTGTAAAGGGAACCTAACAATGTTCAGTTTACAAACTCAGCACAGATATATAATAGGGAGTTATGGAGGATTTAGAACATAGCCCACACTCACACCAGTTACAGTACACTTATGCCTATGCGGACCACCTAAAAGGCTAGAGTTTCTGCTATAGAGAAAAACATTGTTTATTTCAGTTACTATCGATGTTGGGTTGTTCACATTTTTTTTGTTATTGTTGCAGTTTGGTTTGTTTGCTTGTTTTTTGCCTCTTTGTGAGCAATACAATCAGGTATACCTGATGGGGCTACTTCCATGAAAGCACTTCATTGGATTAGGCTCAAAACATGGAAAAATCCAAACTATAAGTATTGAATTAATACATTCTGTGTGTAGGCAGTATACTCAAAGGCTTGAGTAGACTAGACTTGAGATGTTGGCCCACACCTAAGGGGGTCGATGGTAGACTGTGGAAATGAACAAAGCCAGCAAACACAAAGAACAGCCTGTTCTCCAAGCTGTGCTTGCATCTTGCATACAGAAGATGGGCGCAAGGTCCATATGAAATGTTTCCTTTGCTTGTGTCTCTCTGCACTTTTTCCTCTGCTCCGTGGGGAAGCTAGCACACATAGGTTTGTTACCAGGCCTTTTTGTTTTTGTCCTCACATGCGAATGTATGGAGTCTTTGTCATGGACTGCCTACAAACTCAAATGTGTAGATGCCACAAATGAGAAAGCTCTCTTTCTCTCTGCCCCCCCCCCCCCCCCCCTCTCCCTCCTCTCCCTTCCAATCTCACACACACACACACACACACACACACACACACACACAACACAAATATGCCAAAGTACAGAGGAAAATGAAGGAAACTGACCCTCTTCAAATGGAGCTTACTCAATTAGAAGGCCTGGCAGTGGTTTTGAGCAGCCAGACGGGAATGGAAGTGGAGGGGATTAATTATCACTCATTGCCTGTTGCCATATCGTGTGCCCAGGCCTGAGCCAAAGTCTGCCTCCTACGACAGTGAAGTCAGGGCCCCTGCCAAGTGGGCAGGAGAGGTCTAGCACTGTCCCAGCTCCACACTTCTATTCCTCTCCATCATCCATTCACCACTCCATCAGTTCAGTGCTTACTGTCCTACATCAGACAGAACCTGAATGTTGAGTGAACATTTATGTCGGCATAAGAGCAGTCTTCTAGGGCAGCAGAGTGGCTCAGCTGTGGTTAGGTCACTGGAGATCACTGTGATGAGCGGTGGGTTTGAGTTGTGTGTTAAGAAGTTGGAGATCACTGTGATGAGCGGTGGGTTTGAGTTGTGTGTTAAGAAGTTGGAGATCACTGTGATGAGCGGTGGGTTTGAGTTGTGTGTTAAGAAGTTGGAGATCACTGTGATGAGCGGTGGGTTTGAGTTGTGTGTTAAGAAGTTGGAGATCACTGTGATGAGCGGTGGATTTGAGTTGTGTGTTAAGAAGTTGGAGATCACTGTGATGAGCGGTGGGTTTGAGTTGTGTGTTAAGAAGTTGGAGATCACTGTGATGAGCGGTGGGTTTGAGTTGTGTGTTAAGAAGTTGGAGATCACTGTGATGAGTGGTGGGTTTGAGTTGTGTGTTACGAAGTTGGAGATCACTGTGATGAGCGGTGGGTTTGAGTTGTGTGTTAAGAAGTTGGAGATCACTGTGATGAGCGGTGGGTTTGAGTTGTGTGTTGAGTAGTTGAAGCTATTGTCAACAGCCTCATGGAACCACCTGCAGCCATATTATCACCCCACTTGTTTGAGATCACAGAGCTTTAAAGGGGAATTTCACTCTCTCTCACATATGAGTCTGTTGCAGTGTTTAGCTTCTCACCATTACATCCTCATTCCTCTTCTAATTGTAATGTGTTTCTTCTTTTTTCAGTAGGGCAGTGTTTGCCGGTATGCTGTGCTGTTTACTTTATGAAATTGATTCTTGATTCTTTCTTGTGCTGACTGAGTGAAAATAGCTCTGTAACAGTGGCAGAGTTCCACCACTGCTAAAAGTATGGTCAATCTGCCTGGTTCCAGTTGCATTTGAGCCTGTTTTGAAACATTTTCCTTTACAATACATTTATCAGGAAACTTACCATAAGTGCTTAACAGATATTGAAGAGTTTATTCACGTTGGCAAAGAAGGAAGAGTCTCTCTGTCTCTCTCACACTCTCTCTCTCTCTCTCTCTCTCACACACACACACACACACACACACACACACACAAACACACACACACACACTCACACACCTTTTTTTAGTTTTTTTTTTTTTTTTTGGTTTGAGTTTACTCCGATATGAAAATGTATGGATTTTAAATCAGGGTCTCAGGGTTTTCTGATGAATTTCCTCAGCTACTCCCTCAGAAATTTCCAGAACCATCACTAAAAATCACAACAGCAACACAGGCACACTGCACCACCAGAATACAGAAAAAAGAAACTCGTACCAGGTCAAAAACGACAAAGCTTGGGCTACAACATTAGCTCCCATGCACTGGAATTATGTCATTGCTCATTATGGAAAGAGAATAGCATTGTGTTGTCTTGTTTTTCTGATGCCTTAAACAGATAATCCATCGACGTAACAACTCAAAGTGGAGTTATTCCAGCCGTGGCAGTGCACATATTACCCACAAACCCCTGCCAATGCCTCTGCACTTCTGCTTTGATTGTGCAGTAAAACAAGCCAGCTTTTCCTATGGCTGTTTGAGGTGGTTGCTTTTGCTTAGAGTGCATCAAAGACTAAAGAATAGAGAACAGAGTGAAAAAGGGAAGCCAAGGTTTATTTCAGAGTGATGTTTCAGATGACACCATAAAAGCTGCAGCATTACTGGGTAAAGTAATCAATACTTATTTATCAGCCCAGTACAGAATGGGCACTGCATGCAATTAGATAGCAAGTGATAAAAAAGAGACAGATAGACAAAGAGATAAGCAAACAAACAAATAATCCAGGAAAGAGAAAGACAGACAGACAGATGGACAGAAACACTGACAGAGAGAGAAATAAACTGGAAAAGCAGACACACAGGACACTTCCAAAGCAAAAGCCGGGGGGGGGGGGGGGGGGGGTCGTAAGAATGGACCAAAACATAGCAGTTAAAACATAGCAGACCTCTATGGCTCTTACTCTAAACAAAGAGGAAAGATGTATATGGCTTTTCTCCTCTAACACTAACTGTAAATTTCTCCTCACAAACTGTTTATAACACACTGAATGAATTACTGCCAACTAAAAACACTTTTACAGTTACAAACATCCTAACACACTAAATCACACTCAAACAGGACATTCTGGTAAATAAATAGAAAACAACATCCTCTGAAACAGTGCCCAGAAGAAACTCATTTAAAAATCATTTAAAATGATTCTTTCTTTTTCTATCTTTCTTTCTGTCTTTCTTTCTTTCTTCCCTCTGTTATTTGAGGTGCAGTATGAAACATAGATATGATAAGCAACTCTGTCATTCTGTGTGTGTGTGTGTGTGGTTAGTGAATATTAGTCATTGAGGGACAATAATTCACTCACACACACACACACACACACACACACACACACACACACACACACACACACACACACGCTGTCATTTCCCTTCAGTGTGAGGCAGAGACTGAGGATTTTTCTCTCTCTTTGTTTGCCTTCAGCGCTAGGCTAGTTCTATGACAGGTGGTCCAGATTCATCTGTCATCTTTGGCTCAACTCTCACAAATATTCAGGACACACCACACTCCCCCCACACATAAAGCTCCTCTCCCTCTCTGCCTGTCGTTTCCTCTCAGGTGAAATTGCATTTTAAATATTGACTTGCCTCTGACTGTTTTGTTGCCTGTGGTGGGTTGTGAGTGTGAGGTGAGGGGGGTAAAAGGGGGAGGAGGGGTATTTGTGGGCTGAGGCCCTCACTTAGTGCTGAGAGCCCATAGGGTGTTAGGCCCACAGGGATCTGGGAAGTCAGCTGTCAATTGATTTGACTTGAAATTGTAAAACAGAGTCACAAACTGTGGAAACATCATGGTTAAAATGTTTTGATTGACCCTCTAATCCAACTCTCAGGCCTGCTGATCTTCTGTTTACACAAACATCAGTCTCTGCTCAGGATATGGGAAGCTCTGAGTTTGAATGTGTCTGTGTTTGTGCTGAAAGTATGGCTGTTAACAGTGTATTCAACACAGTCTCAGTATGTTCCACTCTGTCTGAATCAGTCTAATAAGATCAACCGATTCTGACTAATGGACCACTCCGAATTAAAAATCGTCATACAAACCCCTAAATCAAAGTAGAATTATCTTGTTGATCTTAATCCAACTCTAATGGAAAGAGATGGAGTACATTTGTAATGATCTGTGCAATATAAGGATACCAGCCATTAATAGTCATGTAAACACTTGAATCACACTTCTTTCACAATCAGAATCTTGTCTACTTTCTGCACATGTCTTTTGCTAGTTGTCAAAAACTAGTCTTATGCTGAAAACAAGTTTTATGCTGGGAGCTTTGAAGGAACTGAACACACTTGAACAGTTGGATGGGAGTAAGGTTGGATGGGAGTAAGTTTGGATGGGAGTAAGGTTTGATGGGAGTAAGGTTGGATGGGAGTAAGTTTGGATGGGAGTAAGGTTTGATGGGAGTAAGTTTGGATGGGAGTAAGGTTTGATGGGAGTAAGTTTGGATGGAAGGATGGTTTGATGGGAGTAAGTTTGGATGGGAGTAAGGTTTGATGGGAGTAAGGTTTGATGGGAGTAAGGTTTGATGGGAGTAAGTTTGGATGGGAGTAAGGTTGGATGGGGGTAAGGTTTGATGGGGGTAAGGTTTGATGGGAGTAAGTTTGGATGGGAGTAAGGTTGGATGGGGGTAAGGTTTGATGGGGGTAAGGTTTGATGGGAGTAAGGTTTGATGGGAGTAAGGTTTGATGGGAGTAAGGTTGGATGGGGGTAAGGTTTGATGGGAGTAAGTTTGGATGGGAGTAAGGTTTGATGGGGGTAAGGTTTCATGGGAGTAAGGTTTGATGGGGGTAAGGTTTATTGTCATATGAAATGTTTAAAATCCTGCAGCACAACTCTCCTTCTATAAATGTTTGCTGCACACCATCCAGCTTCTTAGAAAATTGTCAGTACTGCAGGATATTAATTCTTGTCACCTTCTTTTTTTTTTTTTTTTTTTAGGCCCTCCTTTTTTTTAGGCCCTCTTGTCACCTTCTAATTAGTGTTGAAGTACTTGAGTCTGGTCTTGGTTTTGAGACCGGTCTTGAGACCACCTTTTCACTCACTCGGTCTGGTCTCGGAATTGAAAGCAATTCTACTTAATCTTGACTTGGGCTTGATATAGGTGGTCTCAACCCCATTGCTGGTCCGTATGAAGAGGGTAGATGTTTTATGTTGAATTTTTGTTTCAACTCCCTATAGGGAGCTGCCAACCTGCCCCCTCTACTGTAGTCTGTCTGGCTTACAGAACACATTGTAAGTCTATTGTAGCCTGTCTGTCTGTCTTATAGCACACAGTGTCAGTCTACTGTAGCCTGTCTGTCTCATAGCACACAGTGTAAGTCTACTGTAGCCTGTCAGTCTTATAGCACACAGTGTCAGTCTAATGTAGTCTTTCTGGCTTACAGAACACATTGTAAGTCTACTGTAGCCTGTCAGTCTTATAGCACACAGTGTCAGTCTAATGTAGTCTGTCTGTCTTACAGAACACATTGTAAGTCTACTGTAGTATATCTTTCTTATAGAACACATTGTAAGTCTACTGTAGTCTGTCTTTCTTATAAAACACATTGTAAGTCTGCTGTAGCCTGTCTTTCTTATAGAACACATTGTAAGTCTACTGTAGTCTGTTTTATAGAACACATTGTAAGTCTACTGTAGTCTGTCTGTTTTATAGAACACATTGTAAGTCTACTGTAGCGAGTCTGTGTAACAGCACACAGTGTCAGTCTACTGTAATCTGTCTGGTTTATACACCTTTATGAGGAGTGACTATTCAGTTGCAAAATGGGAAACATGACGGAAGATGCTGCTTAGGAGTCAATGGAAAACCATTTCAGCAAATAAATGGGATGTCAGTATTGGGGAATATTCTGGGAAACCCAGTTTTGGGTCTGAGGGTCTTCTGGTTTGGGTTATTTGCAGTCTCTATAAAAATAATAGCTGTTGCTTAATAATAAGAAAAGATTATTGATTATTAATTTTTAAACGTCATTCAAACTCAAACTTTACTTAGCTGTCTTACTTAAACTGTTTAGTTTGTATAAAAAGTAATGTTTTACCTCTGTCTCTGATGTAATACCACTAACCGTTTCACTGTCCTCCTAATGCAAAATACATAAATCTGTCATTTTGTCTTATATAAAATTATTAAATTCGTGTTCTTTGGTCTCTGAGTCCTCCTCAGCATTTCATGTGCGACAGTTTGTACGATATTTTGATGTCTGCTCTTTAGATGTAGATCTAAATATTTTACACCTTGTTACTAAGTGTTTATATGGTATTTAATGATGCGTTATTTACACCATGAAAAAGTCAGTACATTTGTCTGTCTTCTCTTTCCTCCCAGATCACTTACAAAGCCCTGAGTTCACTGGATCCCAGTGCTGACCTGACCACACAGCGAGGAAGGGTGTTCAAACTCCGGAATGAGACCCATCACCTCTTTGTCGGTCTCTACCCTGGCACCACCTACTTCTTCACTCTCAAGGCCAGTACCAGCAAAGGCTTCGGACCCCCGGTCACTGCCCGCATCGCCACCAAGATCGCAGGTGAGCCTACTCCCCTCAACGGATGCCCCGTGGGTACTGGGTCGAACCCTGCACATGCTAGGTGTCTTTTATAATGAACTAATCACATCTGCACATATTAATGGCATAAAAAATTCCTATGTGGATATTTTTATTTTTATTTCATATTTAGAACTTTCACATTCAGATGGGTTTAGGAGTTACTTTAAAGTGCTAACTTGAGTCTAAAATCATGTGGCACTTAAATGGAAAGGTTCACGTGATTACCGTCGACATTTAATTGTCTGAATCTTACCAATGTTTGCTGATGTTCAGTCTTTTTCTCATTTATCAAAAAATTGCAAAGAAACATTTTATGAACATGGCAGAATCATACTGTATCTAGAGTGTGTGTTTGTATATACTTTGCTTTTGAATGAAATTCTTACTGTTGAAACACTTTATTTTAAGAATGTGATGTTCTTAAATACAAAGAGCAGATAAATCATTTCAGAGTATTTGTGGCGAGTAGCGCGCTGCCAGGAGGCACGGACTCTGCGCAGCCCAGACTAAACATCAGACTCATTTCATTTCAGAAGACTGCTGCATCTCTAACCATTTCCACACACACACAATATTTAATCACCGTTGTCCAATGAATTCAAATGAATCATTAGATAGATAAAAAAAAAAAAAAAAAAGTTTTTTGTTTTGTTTTATAAAGAGCAGTTCTATAATCTTGCCCTGTGAAGCATATTGAGGTAAATATACAGTAGCTGATCCGGAGTCACAGTGATTTTATAATAAAGTGAGTCTCACTGAATGACACACAGATGCACACACAATATTTATGTTGTTTCAAATCTCCATATTACAGACTCAACTGACACAAATATGATTTAGCCAAATACAATTTTCTTTTGGCCCACAAACACACGCGCATGCATGCACACACTCAATTTGCACGGAACTCTCTCTCTCTCTCTCTCTCTCTCTCTCTCTCTCTCTCTCTCTCTCCCTCGCTCTCTCTCTCTCTCTCTCTCTCTCTCTCTCTCTCTCTCTGACTCTCTCTGTGCCTGGGTGTGTTTGGTGGTTTGCGAGAGGTCATGGGTTTATGTGTACGTGTCTCTCTGTGTGTGTGTGTGTGTGTGTGTGTGTGTGTGAGAGAGATTGAGATCTTGTGACTAACTGTGTCACATGACCCACTCCCTGCCCAGCTCCGTCGATGCCTGAGTATGAGACGGATGCCCCGCTGAATGAGACTGAAACCACCATCACGGTCCTCCTGAAGCCCGCCCAGTCCAGAGGAGCCCCTGTCAGGTGACCTACATCTCACCAATCACAGCCCTGCAATCTCATAAAGCCACCACCCACATGCCCCCTGTATTCTGTCCCATTTGCAGCTTCAGCTCAGTTTAGCAGTATGCTCCTGACAGAGGGTGTGTAGACACCGTGAGAGGTTACTCTGGTGAAACAATCAATCTGTCACCACAGTGAGGAGAAGCTGACATTTCAGGCTGAAGTCACCGATGGTAGATATACATTTCAGTCTGTGTATGCCGGCTTAAATAATAAGTCTAAAGACTAAAAAAGCAGTCTTTGTTTTTTGAATGCCATCAAACACCACAGGAGAGGAAATGAAAGATAGGGAATGACAACAAACAAACAAACAAACAAACAAATAAATGGTTCTGAGAAAAAAGGGAAAGATTCCTCAAATACAAATGCTCTGTCTTTCTTCAGAAGGTCTAACCAAGGTCCAGTGCGTCGACTAAATGAAGGAGAGAATTATCACTGGTCTGCTGCTTGGGTATGAAGTGTTGAGAGCAGTCATTGAACTAGGTGTCATTTGTATGCAGAAGCATTAGGGACCTCTGGCTGCATTTGGATCAGCCCTGGCACATGAACACTGCACCCCCTGTCCATTTAGTCCCGTTTTCCCAAGAGCGCAACCCAGGGAAAAACATTAACACCGCGTGCTGACTCTTGCTAATTTGAACCCAGTAGCTACCAGCTTGGAGAAGATCTACACGAAACAGAATGTTTGTTTTCAGAATGACCACATTTAAGCCCAATAAACTGGCATGTGCTTTCTATCCTATTAGCATGTTACTAGAGCTCTGTTAGGACCAGTGATCCAGCTGTCTCTGCGGTAGAATACACGCATATATAAATCAGCAAAAATGTCACTATCGAAAAATACTAAAACTTTGGTTATTACTTTTCTCACTAACTGCCCTACATATTTTATCAGAGAAGGGTTTCAGTTATGATGTATTGTAATATTTTGGTATCATGGGAACATAAATACTAGATGACTACACTGCATGCATGTAATACTGAAAAATGATGAAAATTAATATTAAGTAAGTTTTGCTTTTTCTTTCTCGTCATCATAGCTTTTCAGATATTTTTAATAATCATGAGCTGTTTTTTAAATTGGCTGCAGTGTTCACCTTGATTAGACACACACACACACAAACACGGGCACACACGTACGCACACACACACACACATACACGCACACATCTACACTCTGGAATACATTAGTTTGAAATGAAGAGGTTGTGTTTTTGAAGAAGCAAAAAAGCAAGTGGCAGTCTTCCTTTGGTCAGGAGTAAATACTCTCTTTTGAGAGATACTAAATTAGAGGCTAGAATAATTTTCCCATCATCCCTCTTTGCAACATACATTTCCCTAATTGCAGATAATTCTGGAGTATGTTCTTGGCACAGACAAACACGGACATAATTATAAACAGCCATTAGAACATGCAAGGCCGTTCTTCATTTGTGAGACGGAGCGGAGGAACACACAACCCTCCTACAATGGCCTCAGTGCTCGCCCTTCAAAAGCTCTTTCAGACGGCACAGAACCACAGAAGCTCATCTGTTTTCTTCTCCTTTTTTCTTTTTTTTTCCACTTATAATTACTGTAGGAGAGATTTCCCTCTACCGGCCTGCCCCTGAAATGCCTGCTTGATCCTTTTCCCTAAAAAAATAGGGATGATTTTTCTTTTTTTAACTTTGTAAGATAGCAGAAAGTTTATAAATGCAGGATGTTTTACAGAAAAAGATCTGTTGGATCTGCTGTGTTCTCCTCAGAAGGGTGTGTCGTTTTGCATTGCCATTTTAATGCATGCTGTTTTAACAGAGGCTTTACAGTAAATAAGGTCATATAGACATATCTGTGTGAAAAACTTCACGTTTCAGGAGAGACATGACGTGTGTAGACTTCATGTTTCAGGATACCCACTCCACCGCCTCAGGGCCTGATGTTTTTTTGTTTTTGTTTTTTTTTTAATGTCAGATAAGCTTTTCCCCTGCTCCTGCTCAGGGCTTTGAAATTCATGTGAGAATGTTTCTCCTCAATGTAATCAGTTCCTTTAATCACTCAACCAAATGTTGTCATCTATCAAACATCTGATTGCATTTGGCCCTGGCAGGAAAAGGGTTTCACGCTTTTCTGTTGGAAAAAAAAATGGAATGACAGCTCCTTGACTTTTGAAACAGCTAAGTGTGTTAGTCAGAGGTGGCGAAAGACTGTGTGAGCTAAATCTGTTACGGCTCAGGGAGATTCAACTGAACCTTATACTTAGTTTCTCGCTGTTTACTTTAACCCTGTGTTGACAGTCAGTAAACAGTTCAGTGGGCTATACTGTTCCCTTTGTAATGCGTTACTGTGGTGAAATGTTCAGTGGACTGTGTTGTTTCCTTTGTGATGTGTTACTGTAGTGAGATGTTCAGTGGACTATGTTGTTTCCTTTGTGTTGTGTTACTGTGGTGAAATGTTCAGTGGATTATGTTGTTTCCTTTGTGGTGTGTTACTGTAGTGAAATGTTCAGTGGACTGTGTTGTTTCCTTTGTGATGTGTTACTGTAGTGGAATGTTCAGTGGACTGTGTTGTTTCCTTTGTGATGTGTTACTGTAGTGGAATGTTCAGTGGACTGTGTTGTTTCCTTTGTGATGTGTTACTGTAGTGAAATGTTCAGTGGACTATGTTGTTTCCTTTGTGATGTGTTACTGTAGTGGAATGTTCAGTGGACTGTGTTGTTTCCTTTGTGATGTGTTACTGTAGTGAAATGTTCAGTGGACTGTGTTGTTTCCTTTGTGATGTGTTACTGTAGTGAAATGTTCAGTGGACTGTGTTGTTTCCTTTGTGATGTGTTACTGTAGTGAAATGTTCAGTGGACTGTGTTGTTTCCTTTG
This sequence comes from Chanos chanos, assembly GCF_902362185.1. NCBI lineage: Eukaryota > Metazoa > Chordata > Actinopteri > Gonorynchiformes > Chanidae > Chanos > Chanos chanos. Next base: position 22,635,825 of record NC_044501.1, on the reverse strand, counting down.
TGATGTGTTACTGTAGTGAAATGTTCAGTGGACTGTGTTGTTTCCTTTGTGATGTGTTACTGTAGTGAAATGTTCAGTGGACTGTGTTGTTTCCTTTGTGATGTGTTACTGTAGTGAAATGTGCCTGCGGAGTAGAACTGCAGTGTATGGCCTTGATTTAAGAGCAGACTGTTTTCGCTCCTTTATTTTAAGTTTTACATTAGCTGCTATCCGACAGTCGGCTTTATGCTGTTTTTATCTGTAAGTGGGGACATTTATTTGGGCATAATACACACCTCGAGACTGTGCACAAAGAAAAAAAAATGGTGTCACATAAATGCCATGCACAATTTACAAATTTGATATACATTGATATATTTACAGAAATGAAAATGTATTTAAACTTATTATCCATGTTTTGTACTCCAACACATCAGTACAGTGCTGGATCTCCCAAAGGGAACACTGGAACACTGAACCCAATGCCTTTAGACATTTTACCACTTACTGTTTTGCTTTTTCTCTTTTGAAGAATATCCAGGAACCGTAACACAATGTATGATAATATAATGTTGCTTATCTACCTGAAATATAACTTTTTCAATGTGTTTCCATAGTTCTGCTCATTGCAGACATGGTTTTAAAATGCAGTGCTCAGTGATTCACGACTAGACCAGACAAAACTAAACAATCTCCTTTATGATTAATGACTGGCTCAGCTAGCGCATTAATTAGTGATGGCATTAACGTGCCGTGTTGGCTGGGAGCTGTTTTACTCTGCTCTTAGGTTTATAATGCTTTCTGTGAATCTAGTACTCTGGACAATATGTGTAATGTGGAGTTCAGTCTGGGAATGCCCTGCCACAGGTACTGAATGCTGACTTGAGTATGTGAGATTTCTAGAGTTGTTGCTGATGTGAGAGATGTGTTGAATGAGAGATTTACTCGGGATGTGTGTTCGTGTGATGGAGTGTTCTGTCTCCGCCCTGTCCATGATGTACCATGTAGTCATGGACCGTGTGGTCATGTGGTCGTGTGGTCACGTGGTCTCTCAGGGTGTTGTGCTCACACTTTGAGTACATGACAGCATACCTGTGCTGTATACATATATCAGTGTTGATGTTTTCATAAATAGTTTTCGCTATGTTTATGTGTGTTTATGAATCCATAAGTAGTATTTTTACTATGTTGTTGTGAATTACTTTCTCGCTCTGGGATCAGTATCCATTATTTAACAAAGCGAATTCACTGCATGTGGTGTAATTCCCATTGGGAAGAAAAAAACCAAAAACAAAACAACAACAACAATAAAAAAAATGTCTACAAGTCTTGGAAGTCTTATACATTTTGCCAGTGACACGAACATGAACAAACAAACTGCATCATACCATCTTGCCCATTAAGATTTAGAAGACATATATCTATATGTACATCCCTGCTGGTCTTTATTATCAGAGTACACAGGGATCTAATCAATGAATGATGATGAATTATCATGTCATTAAAATGAGGTGGCAAATATTTGTGCTTAGTGAAATGGTTCTGGTAGTGGCAGTAGGAAGCACACTATATCCCGTGAGATGGTAATGGTATTGATCACTCCTGTTGTCTCCTCCTCAGTGCGTACCAGGTGGTGGTGGAGGAGGAGAGGAGGCAGAAGGTTCGGCGGGCGACCGACGTGGTGGAGTGCTTCTCCGTTCCTGTCAGCTTTAAGAACGCCTCCATCCTGGATTCTGCTCATTACTTTGCGGCCGAGCTGACCCCTGTCAACCTGCCAGTGGTTCAGCCCTTCACCATCGGAGACAACAAAACTTACAACGGCTACTGGAACGCCCCTCTCTCCCCTGCAAAGAGCTACAGCATCTACTTCCAGGCACTGAGCAGAGCCAATGGGGTGAGTGCATTTTCCAGCAGCCGTGAGGGACCACCCTGTGTCCGCTTGCTTTAGGGTTTGTTCAGTGAGTCTCTGTGACGTAGCCTGCCAAAATCTGAGATGTTCAGCCGATACCAGAAGCTTGTGAACTGGGAGTCAAATAGTTTTCCCCCAGATAAATGGTTATGGAGGCGTGCAAACCTACGTCACATCACAACATTTATTGTGAAGTAAAATTTAGTTTCATCATGTATAAAAAAACACAGATTGTCTTTTTATATCTTTAAAGCAGGGCCATGTTCTTTTTTTATTTTATGAACTTAATCAAATTACGTGCCGAACGTTATTTCAAATTCGTATTTGACTGGATATAATGTAATCTGGCAAACAGCAGGGCCTTGTACTCAATCATCGAGCAAATTTGGCATTTGCCCTTTCTTTCTTTCTTTCTTTCTTTCTTTCTTTCTTTCTTTCTTTCTTTCTTTCTTTCCCTCCCCAGTAAAAGCATTCAAAATGGCAGTGCATACCGAAAACATGAGTGTATGGTTACAATAATAATGATAGCTAAACATTATTACATATAGAATTTGAAAGTCTATTGTGACTCTATAGGAAAGTGTGAATAATTTTGTAGACAGTGGCACACTAGATTATTGCGCATTTCTGGAAACACATTAGATGAAGTCTTGAGGGTGGATCCAATCAGGTGGGAGCTGGTTTAGGGATAACAGGTTCAGGGTAAGTTTGAGGGAGAACCGGTTTAAGGAGAACCGGTTTAGAGTAAGGGCACAGCATTGCCACACAGCTGTGTGGGCTGCCTGCATACACACACACACACACACACACACACACACACACACACACACACACACATATATATATATATATATATTTTTTTTTTAATAAAGTTGGCTTTTGGCTGGGTTCTGGCGCGCTCCGTGACTCTGGGCCCAGGCTGTGGGCTCCATGCGGCTCGAGATGTGCGATTGCATCTCGTTCAGTACAGTCTGGGAGTTTCACGCTGCTCCAGAAACCTCTCAAAACAACATCAGGCCGAGACCTAGATAATTTGATCGGAGAGTCATGCATAAAATATGAATTCTCTTCTCACCATGTCCTCCTCTGAAAATGTATTTCTCCAGTAGAAGCTCATGGGGAATGCAATGGCATGTACAGGTTACTGTAATTTTTAAGTTTTCAAACCCGAATTGATTTAATGTAACACAACAGTGGAATCTTGGTTATTGATTGTTTTTTGTGGGAATGACCTCACGCCACACGATGCCATATGCCGCAGTGCTCCACACTGCAATACATGTTTCAAAATGTGCATGTTTCGTTTTTTGGGGTTTTTTTTCCCTCCTGAACATCTTTTAATTAAAAAATTAATTGGGTGGTTTGAAAAATACATCTCAAATTCCTCTGAAACTGCAGAAATGTTTCTGTACATTCTACCACATACTAAAGCAGGGTTGGCTATCTGCTGAGAGTGATGGAGGTTTCTTCAGCTGTAGGGACGTGTGCTTAATTAGGGATCCTACTCCAGTTTAGCCCTGTTAGCGCGGTGTGAATAGATGCCCTGAGCTTAACAACACAGCGAATAATTGTTGCCTTTGGCCAACTTTTTGTTCAAAGAGAGCTGTGAAGCAGTGGAGTGCCTCTTGGGCACTGCTTAAGTGGTGTTGAAGAAACCAAAAGAAGCAGCAGCCAGACCCCCCCCCGACCCCCCCCCCCCGCCCATGCAGACACACGCATACACATGCATACACACGCACATACACACACACACAGTCCCTGAAATTAAAATAAAAAAAGATGAGCTGAGGAATTGCAGTGAGGCGCAGTGACTCCATTCACGCAAAATGGTGCCCCCTCCCGAGCCCTCCCCAACCCCTGGCAGGTGATGGCCCCCCATTGGCTTGGGAACTGGTGGGAATTGTACTCTTTTAGCCCAGACAGGGTCGGAGTATCATGTCTGACAGTGTGTGTTGGACAAATTAATTTCTCAGAACTCAGTAACATCTGTAACAGAAAGCTTTTTGTCTCAAAACCTTGGTGTTGTGTCACAAAAAACTCTAAAAAAAACCCCCAAAACTTTCTTTAGCAGCTGTAGCTCATTGAGTTCCATGCTCTGGCCTGTTGCCAGGGGCATAGAGGCAGGTAACTCCAGTTTCTCCACAGCCGTCCTGTTTAATCTCCTTGGGTCCCTCTCTTTGGTTTCTGGCTTCAGTCTAAGTGCAGTCTGACTGTAATTGCTTTGAGCTCAGAAATGGAATAGGGCAGAACCGGAAGTCATAGTACCTGAAAACACTGGAATATTATCAAGGTTCAATTAACTATCCAAATGCTGCTTAGATGCATTAGCAATCACAGGCTGTAAGGTCACAACAACAACAACAACAACACAATAACAACAACAACAACAACTATAGCTTTCATTTGCGTAGCACTTCCACACATACTTGTAATTCTAAATGGAGTGGTCCACTGAGGATAAAATAAAGAGCAATAAAGTGAAATGAACACACACACACATACACACACGCACATAGACCCCCCCCCCCCCCCCCACTGACAGTTTGTGTGCGTGTGTATGTGTGTGTGTGTGTATTGGATATGTGTATTGCTCTGTAGTGTAAATCCTTATGTAGGGCAGGTCACAGAAGAATGTGTGTGTATCCTGCTATCCTGCTATGTAATATTTTACATGCTTAATGAACAAGGTCATCTGGCATCAGCTTGTTCCAATGATAAAAGAGCGCTGCGTGCGTAACTTTTATTTGTCTTCTCATTTTTTAAATCCAAGTGTTTTGTGCCTCTGTGATAGTTCTGCTTGAACTTATTTATTCAGTGTTATAAAGAGCAGTGTGTCTGTAGCTGGTGTGGAGACAGATCAGAGGAAACACGAGTGTCCTCTCTTCTCCTATATGAAGGCAAGACATTGGACAGAGTGTCCATAAACTGACAATTTACATTTTAGGGTAGAGATATGAATTTTGGCTCCTCAGAGCAAACAATAGATAATTATTACACATTTCCATGTCTGTCACTTACTCTATGCACAAGTTCAGCTCAGAGGCTTGGGCTGTGGGACTGTAAATGTGTTCCAGCATTAGACTCCACCTGACGAGTCTTATCTGCTTACCTGAGGTACCGTGAAATTAGAGAAGTCCTTGGCAGTCTGTTGTTCGGTAAATAATGGTGTCATTTTAAATCGAAACTATTTTCTCTGTAGGTCTAAAAAGAGCATGCATACATATGCATTTTAGTCAGAACTATCATTGTGAAAGGCAGTCTATTTTTCATGAAATGAGATAATTAATAATTAAGAGGAGCATTTGTAAAATTATGAGGTGTTTGATTTAGTGAAGAAGTGAGAGCACAGGTAAAGGTGTTGCTATTCATCTCTTTTTACTGGCAGCAATTACACTGTAACTCAGGATTCTTATGTGTTTTCCCAGTTAGTACCTGAAACTTAGCAGGCTATAAAACGAAACATTACCACATAATGTCGAAATTGGTATTATGATTATTAATGGTGTTCACGGCTCATACTTGGCAAGTGCTAATTAGTGATTTTCTCCTGTTTTGCATGCGTTAGTGAGTGTGTGTGTGTAGGCTTTGTACACTCCTGCCTGTACTTAGGGGATAACCAGTGAGCTGTTTATGAGAACACACACACACACACGCACAGATGCCTGTTTACCTGAATGCAAAGTGGGATTGCTCGACTGTTGTATCTTGGTGGTTGTGGTCTCTTATGTGTATACTGTGAGACTCCATATGGGCTAAACTCAAGATGCTCTGGGGCTCCAAGCTTTACTCCCTGCAGAATAACATTTGGTTAGCTCCCAGTGGCTCTGTGAGAGTTTGAAATGACTCTTTTGTTAAAATGACGCCGTAACCTTGGTAACATCTCCTGAATGTGAGTTCTGAAGGTCACGAGATGGATTATGTGGAGGTAAGAAGGGAACTTGCTGTAGTGAGGTTCACTTGGTTAGCTCAGTAAACAGGATAGAGTGAATATATGGGAAAAAGAATTAAAACATGTCGGTGCTGGACTGATGTTGTCTCCAGAGTTAACAGCAGAACTGTCATGTCTTTCAGTTTCCCCAACTGAGTTTGTTTTATCTCAGAGGATTGTCTTAATCTTCTAAAATTTACAGCAATTACAACATCTACTGCAACTGAGAGGTTAAGATGTGAAGAGAAGAAGAAAACTTCTAGAAGATATCTCAATATTTAACACAACGGCTATCTGTGATATTCTTTCAGAACAAAAGATCGAAGGAGAAGTCCAAGAAGAGGCTCAGTCCCCTCCTGCCTATCACTGATTGCTGTAAATTTTGCAGCTGTTTTAGGTTTCACCTGAGACGACATGCAGAATGCCAAACGATTTTACGTAGAGGAACATGAATCCACTGAGTACAGGTTTCTTTTTTGTTTGTCTGTTTTAGATGGCAGAGGGTTTGACATGATGAGAGAGTGAAAATTTGAGAAGAGGGTCTTAGACTCAACGAGAATCTGCTGGGTTTGGTTTAAATTGATCTAACCTCTGAAGGTGAAAGGTCATGGCAGGGGTCAGAGCACAGACGAAGCCGGAGAAATGAGTTTGGTTTCCCTCAGACTCCACGTACGTGCTCTGAAAGGGATGACACAAAACACTCCACGCCCCATTTGCAAGGCTGAACGTGCCAAGGAACCAGGCTTGCTCATTTTGAGCCTTGGTTCCTAAACATAGCTATTCCGCAGACTTTGCTGATATAAGCAAGACAAATCTGCTCTTGTCTAAGGCTGAGATCTGAAGTATTATATCTTTGTTACTTGTTGGCTGATTTAAAATTCAAACCAACTTTTTTTCCATCCACATCCAGTCCTTCACATTAACTTTCTCTTTTTTATATCTCATCTTTGGAAAATAGCTGCTTTCACACATTTGTGATCAATGCTGACTGCTCTGCTTATTGGCCACATGTTTAGTTTTAAACACTGTTGGGCATGACTGACTCATTGCCCATGACATTTAATCTATATCTCTCATATTTGTGGTTTGTAATTTTCAAATGCTTGCCAGAAGCGGTCAGTTTTTTTTTTCTTCAATATGTCGGTGGGGTTGACCTGTCACTCATTTTCAGTAAATGGTTTTCAGATTGATTTGAATATGACAGAAATTTAACACACACTATCGATTTTCAATCTGTAAAACGCTGCTTTGTAAAGCTGTGTACACAAGTGTTGTCAGTAAAATGCACGATTTGCTTGGGACATGGATTTTGTTGCTGTAGATGCTTTTTGGAGATTCATGTACCCCAGTTTATTCAGTGTTTTGACCAAAGGACAGAGACAATGAGGCCAAAATACTTCAGTGATAGTCTGGAGGTATACTAACCTACCACTAACAATAATATAATCCTTTGATTGAATTTTCTGACTGAACAAGCCCCAAGACAAGAAATGGGAGATCTGCAAAACAGTCGATTCTTTTCTTATACCATGGAGTTGTTTGGCTACAAGAAGCCCCTCCTAATAGTAACTCCATCACGTTCGAGCATTCAGTGAGAGGGTGGAGGGGTTCTCTCTGGTCTGGCCTGACAGGTCTGCCTCGTGCACGGGACCATCTTTGCTTTGACACTTGAATTCGTCTGACACTGTGCTCAAGCTCTCTACACCGTGACGTGAGACAAAACAACCCTGACAAGACAATGTGGAGACCGCCATCTGCTTCTCTCCATATAACAGCAGCACCTCTGCTGCTAAGGAAACCAGGCCTCAGCTATTGATTCCTTATTGCAGTGCTTAGGTCTGTGGTAACTTGCTGTAATGTTAATGTGTGTAAAGTGTGTATGGGTATGGGGTTCTGCAGAAGATTTTGCTTCACCAATGCAAAGACCATCTTGTCCAGACCATCTATGTCATGAAAATCCAGTTTTTCATTGTTCTAATAAGGAAAAGGAACCAGACAAATGCTGAGGTGAGAGTTTCAGCTGGAGATTAGATTCACACCACACTGCCTCTCCTGTTGGAACAGTGTTCAACATTAGTTCAGTCTGACAGATGGTAGTCAGTAGGCGTGTGTATTTGAGAATACACATTCAGAAGGCTGGGAGTGTGAGGGTTTAGCCATCATTTTGCAGGAGCCACTAACTCTCATACTCAGAGGACGAAGAGGCGCAGGTATGGGGGGGGGGGGCGTGCGGAGTGAGAGAGAGAGAGAGAGAGACAGAGAGAGACCCCCTCCATGACGGCTCATTTTGACTCTACCAACAGTTCCAAACAGTTCCACTCTAGAGTCAATTTTTCTTCCTCTCTCTAATCCAGTGATTCATTTTCTAAAACCCTCAAATGAAATCAGTGGTAATAATGAGGCGCAGTGCCTGCTAGAACCAGTCTAAGTGCTATTTAACACATGTCCCCTGGGCTTTGTGTGGAGCTGCTCTCTGGGCACAGGGGGATTTCAGCTGTGGCAAGTGGAAAATCAATAAGCAGGTTAATTTAAATGAATAATGTAGAATCTCACAGTCCTGTATTGAGTGCCACCATAATGGAACTTATCGATCTGCACGGGAATCTTCTCCAACACCATAACACACACCCTGTGCTAACTGTATGCTCACTCCACACATAGTCTCCCTGTGTGTGTGTGTGTGTGTGTGTGTGTGTGTGTGTGTGTGTGTGTGTGTGTGTGTGTGTGTGTGCACGTGCGCGAATGTGTCCTCTTTTTTTGTTCATTCGTATAATCTGATGTTTGTCAAACTGACAAACCACGTCAATGCCATTTCATTTTCACTGTCTAAACCAGGGTCTCCCCATGTCACCATCCCCAATTACAGTTACAGTTACAATTACTGCAGTGTAATGCAATGTATGCTCCATTTCATGTTTAATTACAAAACATTTCTCTTTTTTCTCTTACAGGAAACCAAAATCAACTGTGTGCGTCTGGCCACCAAAGGTATGAGAATTCCTCTGCCTCTCATCTTTTATGAATTATTAGTTTTGTTTTGTTTCGTTTTGTTTTTAAGTCATTGATGGTATTTTATTGCTTTACTCTTGTTATTTTTGAGTGGGAAAATGGATGGAAAACATTTTAGATAATTTGAAAGTTTCTCATACCAAACCCAGAGAGGCACCTTTATTAAGACTGCCCTTTACCGTGAATGTCTATGCACCACTTGTTGTTATAATGGTACAGTTACAGTTTGTTTCTCAAAAATAGTGGGAGTTATGAATTGGATTCAAACCATAAAACTGTTGTTTTCTCTTCTCTGTGTTCAAATTCGTCCTTAATCCCTTAGGCACCTTTTTTTAATTAAATGTTTTAATTTAAATGATTGTATGAGTGGACCCATTTTATGGCTTTAATCAGACAAGTCAATCATTTGGATTCCTATGATCGAGCCCAGTAGGCCTGTTCACCTTGACTATGACACACATTAAATGTAGCTGAGTTTGCTCTATTGGAAAACAGTTCATTTAGACTCAGAAACTCTGCCTTGGCATTAGTATGGCTCTTTGGTTTGAGAGCCTGTACAGACTTTTCAATTCATTCATTTCATTTCCTTTTGTTCCATGGGATGCCTTCTTTTATAATACCACGTTAAAGCTCAAGCAAATATGAAGACACCCTCCATTACAGTAATGGGAGGTTGGGGTTGGGGGGTAGGGGGTAGTGATATTGGACCATAGAGCTCCTCATATGATATGATCTTCACTTTTCACTTTTCTCATCCATTCATTTTCTTTACCTATTGCTTTTTCTGTGGTCATGCTCCCGATGCATTTTGTACACAGACAACACCAATTTGTTTATTTTTTGTATATATATATTTTTTTTCTGTCCTGCTGAAGTCATTTGTCATCTGGGCAGTGTTCTTCTCAGTCGGCTTTTCTACTTGTTTATCTTCATTCCATTTCGCTCTGTGACCGGGAGAGACCAATACCGTCTCTTTTGGAGAAGGCATGCTTTACGCTTTGTGGCTTTATTTCCTTTTATATCATAATCATCAGACAAAAGAGAGGTTAACTATCTTTGTCTGAAGGACCGTCCTACTCAGTTTATGAATCCTTGTTTTTTTTTGTTTTTTTTTTCTTCTTTTGTCGGGGGGGTGGGGGGGTTTGTTTGTTTGTTTTTTTGTTTTTGTTTTTTGATTTTTTGTCTAACATAAAGTTCTTTTGTCAAAATTGTTTTAGCCACAAAGTCCAAACACAATTCAGCTATGTTTTTTTTCCCTTTTCCATTTGTTTTGTTTGTTTGTTTTTGTTTGTTTATTCATTTTTCTTTTCCTCTAGCAGTCAGTGTCTCACATCAATTTCAAACTGATCTGTCATCCTTCCTGTAAAGATATGATTTAAAAATTTACAATCCCTGATTAATGTCTCCAGTTCACTCCAACTGGTTGTTTTCAACTGTTCTGACTGCACAGTGGAATAATTAGGACAATAGAGTAGAATAATGATAATGTTACTCACATATCCATTCCCAGTCACTCCTTTTCTTGTCAAAAAAACAAAACAAAACAAAACATCTGAAATATCAATCTTCTTGCACAGCTACAACTCAAGACCTGAGAATCTTCCAGAATCAAGGCGTCCTTTTTTAGACTCTTTCTTTCTTTCTTGCTTTCTTTCTTTCTTTCTTTCTTTCTTTCTTTCTTTCTTTCTTTCTTTCATGCATGCCGGCCTGGACCTTTGAACCTTGTCTTAGTGGTAATAGGTAGGGGACAAATGACCACGCCCTACATACTTGTCATCCCTAGTGAAGGTGATTATTACTCCATTAGTCAGATTTCTTTTTTTTTCCTTCTTCTTCTTCTTCTTCTTTCTCTACATACAGTTCTTATGTCTCCTCCCTTTTTTGTTTGTAACTTTTTTTTGTTTGAATTAACTTTGGTTGGTTTCCACTCTCCTGCTAACACAACATTGTGTCTGTTTTTGTTCTCATGTTGTCATACAGCATTTGCATGGTGTCTTGTTTTGCTTTGTTTTGTTTTTTTTCCTCAGAACTTTGGCTGGCTGTCATTACATCCATTCATATGACTGTACCCACTGTGTTCTTGATCTAAACACTCAGCCTACCTGTCTCACTTTTCTTCTCTTTTTTCTTTTTCTTTTTTTGGATCGGTTTTCATTTTCAAGAACCCTCACATTCCTATTGTAGTTTTGCTCATGATGTTGTAAAGCGTTTTGCTCACGTTAGAGAAAAAGACAGAGAGAGAGAGAGAGAGAGAGAGAGAGAGAGAGCAAAAGAAAGAAAATGAGCAATCGCATCTACAAGTTTCATTCACTAATATGGAATCTAAGAAATGGGTTTCAGACTTTTTTTTTATTTACTTATTTAATAAAGAAACAGAATAGCTTCAGGTAATATTTAGTATAGACTGAATTACCACAAATCTGCTGCTGTGCTTGAACTGTACACTTCACTTTCTCCTAATCACAGCCAGTAAACTGGACTGTAAGCCCAAGCTCAGAGCAACCACTCTGGTGCCCCCTGTTCAGTCAGACATTAGTACCCACAGGAATTAGCACTTTGTATTTCAGTTCATTAGTGGTTTGCTTGAGCTGGGAGTCCGATTTACATTGACACCGTTTATATGGTCTAGCAGGGAAGCGCTAACAAGTTTATGAGCAAAACACAGAATGATAAACCATGGCTACCACAGTGATGTAATTTTACCCCCATCTGACCGACTGCCTAACAGACACACCCTGCCAGCCTCCTCCTTCACTCTGTGTGTGTGTGTGTGTGTGTGCTTGCACGCTTCTGACTGTGTACATGTACACCTATGTGTCTATATGTATTTGTGTTAAGTTTGTGTGTGTGTGTGCGTGTAGCTATGTGTGAGAGTGTGTGAGTGCTAGTGTGTGAGAGTGTTTGAATGCAAGAGTGTTTCTGTATGTGTTTTGGATTGTTCCATTTTATTTCTTTAAAAAAGACCATGAATGGGAATACCTGACCTGAAGTGAAGCGAGAGAGATAAAGTGTCAGTGCAGAGTGTGTTCACAGGCTCTGCTGTGGATGTTCTCTAGGTGAAGTGTCTTTAAACACAGCATTACGCTTCTCACAGACTGTGTAGTCTGTTAGTACTCCCTCATCAAATTTCCTTAATGTGTTTTCCGAAAATATTCTGCTTTTTGTGACTGAGACCAGAGATGTTTCCAGATGAAATGTTACTTCTCAAATTTCATGAGAAAAGGGGTTTTTTTTCATTAGAAAAGGGCCTTTTCTTTATTGATGGATTATGAGTTTGAATTATGTTTGCAGTTAAGTAGTAAAAATGGCATTACCAGAACAATTGTACAACATGTGCCCTAGAATCCTAGTAACCCTGTTCTGGTGGTCAGAAAGCCGGATAAAGGACTAAAACCTTCAGAGTAGTTAAAGTGCACCCCCGACCCCCGCTGTTAGTGACCCTGCCCTGGTATTCAGAGCACAGGGCATATTCTTCTGCTAGTATCAGCATCATGGCTCATTTACAAGGATGACAGATGAGGGATTCTAATCCAGGGCCATCGAAGCCCAAATTACAATGGCTGAGATTATAATCCCGTTAGAGGTACTCAGCACTAAAGCTTTGTTCACGTTCACTGCCAAACACCAGTCAGAGCCCAGCAGTCAACAATGTGACTCCATCTCTCTAGCCCCCCTCCCCCCACTACCTCTACCCAAACATTTATCCTTCTGGTACGCAACAGCCCTCTGCAAAGTTTTTTTTTTTTTTTTTTAAATCCAGAGCATTCGCAGGCGTTACAGAAATATCTCACGAAATGTACACAAAGAAAGTGGCGGACTGCCACCTCCTGTTAGCCCATATAGGCCCAGGATTACCTTTTAACATCGTGGGTTCCAGTAATAATTCCTCTCTGATACTTCATCTTTTCCCTCAACCCTGGATAAAAGGATTTCCATTCTCTTTAGGCAAACAAGCAGAACTGTGGGCGTTTGGAGGTATATGGTGAGCCTTTTAATCATGAAGAGATTATTTTTTTATTTATTTATTTTTGGATGGATCAAATCCTTTGAATTATACTCTAAATAAAATGTTTTAAAGGAGCCCTGCATGAACATTAAAGATATATTTATGCTTGAGTCTCCATATCAACACCCAGTGGTTTTGTATTTGAAATTTTAAATGCCTTGCAAAATCTCCTCTCTCTTCCCTCTGTAATTTTTCCTAAATATGTATTTTAGGAGCCTACTTAGTCTGCAGTCCTAAAAACTTTTTAGTAACATATTTTATTATACCAGGTATCTCCTATTATTCTCAAGTATACCAGTCAGTGTAGATATCCAAGCATGAAGGTGAAGGAACACGTGATCTAGCACTAATATTACCCAACTTTACATTTATTTTATATGTTGTTGTACTATCTTCTGATACCATAACTGATTCAAGTGCAGTGGTGCTGGGTCACTGTGCTGCTTTGATGAAGTTTTTGTTTGTTTTTTCTATAATCAGCGCTAATCAACAGTAGTCTACATATTTATATGTGTTTTGAACATCTCAAGATGACAAGGTGACAACAGCATAAGGCAATACAAAAGGATACCATAATCGTGCACTGTTCTGTGAACACTGAGTCCCCTGTAAACACTGAGTACTATTTAAACATTGTGTACTATGTAAACATCGAGTACTCTGTAAACATTGAGCACTCTGTAAACACTGAGTACTATGTAAACATCGAGTACTCTGTAAGCATTAGCATTTAATTATCATGTCTCTCAAACCTCTATAACACTGTGACCGATCAAAAGTACACATGACTAACCATTGCCAGATTATGTTTTTTTTTTTTTTTAAATCATTTTCTGTTCATACAGGCTAACTCTCTGCTCTTCCAGCGGCTCATCTCAGTCACACCTCACATTTCTGGCACTTCCTAGCTCTCATTTACAGAAGTATTTAATCCATTTACACACGCCTCCTCAGAGCCTCCTCGCTCCAGATCAGCTTTATTCTCTGATTTTTCTGCAGCTCTTTTATTTATAATGCAGCTTTTTTTCCGCACTTATCACATGCAAGGGATTTTTTTGGGGGGGGGGGGGGGGGGGGGGGGGGGGGCACCTCTCACCTGCAGGAGAAAAAATATTAAGTATAGGGGTATGGGGTCCACTGGATTAAAACAGCCCTGATGATACCACTCTCAGAACTACAAAGTCTGCAATCTTTTTAAAAAAAGGATAAAAAAAAAGATAGCTTTCAGTGCAAAATGCCATGCACAGGCATCTGTTTTTCAACCAATACTTGTCGTCTCTGACAAAGAGGCAAGGTCAGAATTATTCCTGGAGCGACACAATCATTCTACACCCCCCCCACGTGTAAAATAGTAGAGTGAGATAAGAGGCAGGCATCTGGCCAGAACCCCTGTTAAGTGAGTCTGATCGCGAGGGCAGGAGCTAAGCTGATGCTGATAGCAGAAAAGGGGCTAACGCAGCCAGATGGGTTCTCCATTGTTCGCCGATGAACCACTGAACCCGTCTGGGTCGAGGACGGCAGACAACATCCAGCCAATCGGCTGCTGCCATGATTGAAAAACAGGTGATCCAGGGGCCTGTGAGGTCTAGTTTGTACAGGCAGAGCCACCTGTGTGCTACTGAGGAAAAGAGAGTAGGAAGGCTCTCAGCTCTCATGGCCAGTACAGCGTGTCTCACCGGAGAAGACTGGATCTATTTTTCACCCGCTCAGGTAGCTAACATGAGAGTGGGTTTTTCTGTCATGTCTCAACACCTGGGGTCAGGGCATGTGTTTGGTCAATACAGCCACACAGTCACAATGCACTGTATGATCTCTCTATATAGCTTACAGTCTTCAGTACGTGCACCTCAGGTCTTGTTTCTGTTAACAGGAAACATATAATACACTAAACCTCAGTAAACCCTGGGTAGGTGTGATTGTTTTACCGTGTACACTCTCTAATACTGATGTAGTTACAGAATTTTAACAGGGGCAGTTTCACTAAAGCTCTCTATTTATAACACACACACACACACACATACACACATATATATATTGTAATTTTACAGGAAGGCCACAGAAAAGCTTGTTTAATTGTACTTCACCAGACCCCCGGTGTTGTAGCAGCTTCTTTGAGCAGTTCACAGTCACTCCACTGGAATAGGTGACCCCTGTTGTAGCAGCTTCTTTGAGCAGTTCACAGTCACTCCACTGGAATAGGTGACCCCTGTTGTAGTAGCTTCTTTGAGCAGTTCACAGTCACTCCACTGGAACAGGTGACCCCTGTTGTAGTAGCTTTAACTCAGAAAATGTGCTGCCTGGCATGCTTATGTCATAGATAAATATGAATAAAATGCCCATTTAAAATTCTGGTAGTGCTATTGCTGTAAATAAAGCATAATGAATCAAGCTGTAGCTCTGAAGACTAATTAAAAACCTTTTACATTTTACTCTACTGTCTGAAGTGTGATTGACTATAAACCAAAAGAAAAGAAAAAAAAAAAAAAAAGAGAGCGAGCGAGAGAGATAACTGCAATTGTTCTGCTTTAGTTCTTTCCTTATAACCTGCATTCACTTGATCTGTATGGCACACTAGTCCCAATAATAGAATTATAATGTCTTTCAGAGACATTTATAATAGCTTAAAGACATGCACTGCGTTGAAGGTGTTGCCAAGGTTACAAAGTTACCAATTAGAAGTGAAATAATTCTCTCAAACGAGAGTTATTCACTTCTCCCTATGCAATGAATCTTTTCTTCTTAAAAATACAATATGTGCTTTTAGAAAAGTTCATTTTAAAAATAGATTAAAATTTCAGCAAGGACAGAGGTTAGCAGAGAGACGTGGACACTGGCATCATATACTCGGAACAACTAGTTGAAAAAGAAGGGAAAAAAAATGTTTCCTTCACTTTCTCTGGCATGTCCCTGTCAATCATCAGGATGTTTTTTTTTGTTTTGTTTTTTTTAATTTATTAATCTTTTGTGCTGGGATTATATCTGCAGTGCCGATGTTAGTGTGGTCAGAACATCAATCTACTCGGTATGAAAAGATCTGAACCTTTTCCACCTTTGTCTGGTGAGATATCTTTTTGGTCTGAGATAAAAGCTTCCACATGGACACATGAATGGATTAATAAGACACCATTGTTTATCAAGGTTGTGCAAGCATCCTGGCCAGTCTCCACTGGAGCAGGCATAACAGGCAGAGGAGAAAGCAAAAACACACTGAAGACAGTTAGTCCTTCCTCTGACAGCAATGAATGGTTGGATTAATTCATTCAATCGCATGTTGCAAGACATCAAGGAATTTCCCTCTGTTTTTCTTTCACATTTTATTCATTTATTTATGTAATTATTTATGCATATTCTTGCTTTTGGCTGATTGTATAAGCAGTTCCCAATGTCCTCTTTCTTTCCTGTGTAATTCCTTTCTTCGTATAGTTGTTTTTCCTGACTTTGGTGTCACGTGTGTGGATTTAGTTGTGCGTGAAAGAATAGGTGTGTTAGAATCACAAGTTATGTTATTTGTCAGGTGTATAATCTTTTGACAGCTATATCAGGTCTTAACATCCTCACAGCTGGTGACAGTTTGGGAGTGTTGTGAGATTTCTGGTAGTAGACGTTTTGAGCATTTTACTGCTCCGCCCTGGGTTTGACCGGGCATATGGTCTGACAGTTTAGTCTCTCTTGACCAGTATTGGAAAGGAGACATACAGAAATCAAATGCCAGTGTGCCAGTGACACATCCCTCATTCTCCTTACCTCTTGACTTCCCTGTCATCCTGTCTTCCCTTTCCTCTATACACACAGATGAAAATCTGAATCTGCTACTGAACACCGAGGTCTTCAGTGCATGTTGTCCTCCATTATCATCCAATCAGATCCACACTCTTATAGTAAAGAATAATCCAGCTTTCATTTGCATGCCCCTCTGATTGACCAGCTCTCCCCAAAATCTTCTCATTACTCTGGCACCTCTGTGTGTGTGTGTGTACGTGTGTGTGTGTGTGTGCGTGCGTGCGTGCGTGTGTGTTTGTGCAGTGTGTGAATGTGTGCATGTGCGTGTGTATGCGTGTGTGTGTGTGTGTGTATGTATGTATGTGTATTTTGTGGATGTGTAAATGTGTGTTTGTGTAGAGTGTGTGTGTGTGTGTGTGTGTGTGTGTGTGTGTGTTTTGTGGATGTGTAAATGTGTGTTTGTGTAGTTTGTGTGTATGTATAATATGTGTGTGTTGTATGTGTCTGTGTGTTTTGTGGATGTGTGGTCTGTTTGCGTGTGTTAGGACAGTGCTCTGGGCAGAGCCCGGCCCAGTTAAAGCCTTCTCTCCTCTCTGTGATCCGTCTCTCTCTCCTGCAGGTGCCTCCACCCAGAATTCGGATGCAGTTGAGCCTGAGAAGCAGGTGGACAGTACGGTCAAGATGGCAGGAGTCATCGCAGGGATTCTCATGTTCGTCATCATCTTACTGGGACTGCTACTGACCTTCAAACGCAGGTACAGAGCCCTCGTAAGAGTCAGACAGACGTATCTGTGTTACACATAGCTTTAGCTTAGGAAATGAAGGCAATAAGACAAGCTTATGTTTTGTTCAGGAGAATGTTATTCTGTTACTTCTGTCAGAGATGTGATAAGTAAATGGTTCAGTGTTTCTGAGCAGTGAAATCTTATTTTGGTTTAAGGTAAAGCTCTCCTGGGTGATTCTGTCTGTAATCTCACGCTACACATATTCTGTTCTGGGTCTGCAGTTTCTGTAATATTAATATAGTATGACTGTTAACCATCTGATGTGCTAATGAGAGAGACTGAAATATTGTTGTCCCTTACAGACAGACTTGCCTATGAAAACTTTAACCAAGACAAACCACTAATCTCAGTATTGGGAGTGTATTGCTCTATTCTGATTGGTGTGTTGAGTAGTATAGCTGAGAGCAGACTAGTGAGGTTTTGTTTAAGACTGCTTCTGATATAACAGCTTTGTGTCTCCTCGTTAAGAAACATACGCACTGGCTTTTTCTCCATTGCATCCTTCCTTTCTCTTCTCCTTTGTTCCGTGCTTTTCTCGAATCCGTCTCACCTTTTTTGACCCCCACCCAACCCCCCAACGCTTGCCCAACGACATACTGTTCATGTCATTCAGCAGCAGTACGATTTGCCTCTCTGTCCACACACTGCCTCTCTGCTTCTCACCCTTCACCCCTGCTCTCTCTCTACACACACACACACACACACACACACACACACACACAGACACACACGCACACACAAACACATATAGATATGTATGAAAATTGAGACTTGTTGTAACCAGGTATGACTGGAATTACAATGAAGACTCCTGCTCTAGAACTCTCATATATAAACACATCTTTGTTTGTGCTCTTTTCACAATGTATCAGAATGGACTGAATGGAACGCTGTAGAATGTTGAAAACGTCATGAAGGATTTAAATGAATTTCTGTAACATTGCTCCGACAAGTTCAGCCAAACAGAAATACAGCCACTGAAGGAAAAAAGGGAAAAGCATGAGACATGGCACAAAGCTATTAGTTCAGATATTTCCATCCTGGTTTGGAACAAAATTCACTGCCGCAGGTCTTCAGACGCAAATCAAACCTCTCAGGTTTTTTTTCTATGATTATTTGTTTACCTGTTGTAAAAGATTAGCCTTAATTATGCCTGTGAATATCATTTTAATTTTCTACCCAGTAAGTACAGCCTTTTATGAGAGACGCAAGACTGCACGACCGTGCTTGGTTTTAATTACCAGAGAAAATTGCAGTGTTTTTTTGGGACACACCTCCAGGGAGTTGAAAACCTTCTACTTGTAAATATAGACATGAGCTGAATCATATACAGGAATAGAGGCACTATTACAACCCTCAACAGTATCAACAGTTTCTTAATTATGACGTTTTGTTTATTTATTTATTTATTTGTTTGTTTATTTGAAAACACCTGTTTTTGCCAGGAAGTGTCCTTGGCTTGTTCTTGCTAATGACTCATCATTTGGAGACACATAAATACAAAG
The DNA here is from genome assembly GCF_902362185.1 of Chanos chanos. NCBI lineage: Eukaryota > Metazoa > Chordata > Actinopteri > Gonorynchiformes > Chanidae > Chanos > Chanos chanos. The sequence goes on along the minus strand of NC_044501.1, from coordinate 22,616,984 downwards.
TTGATGATAGTATGTTTATATTAAAACAGGCAATAAATAAATAAATAAATAAATAAATAAATAAAAGGTCATCTTGAGGATGACTGGCACAGACTTGTACTCAGAGACGCTGGATTTTAAAAACAGTTCACCGTTTCCGCTGGATTTTAAAAACAGTTCACCGTTTCCGCTGGATTTTAAAAACAGTTCACTGTTTCCGCTGGATTTTAAAAACAGTTCACTGTTTCCACTGGATTTTAAAAACAGTTCATCGTTTCCACTGGATTTTAAAAACTGTTCACCGTTTCCACTGATTTAAAAACAGTTAATCGTTTCCGCTGATTTAAAAACAGTTCACCATTTCCCCTGATTTAAAAGAGAGCAAAAGATTTACTAGTGTAGAGCCAAGAACATTTTAAGCTGTGATCTTCACAGTGTCACATTTGCGTAAAAGCTACTTGTATAAATTCTTCAGTGTTAACATGTTCTCTTAAATAACAAACTGACATTAACTGTTGTACAATATGATCATTTTTACAGTGTGCTGGTGGCTTAAGAGAGAATGACATAGTTAAAAACACATCCACATAAAGATTAATCATAATATTTCATATCTAAAATGCAGATAAAATCATACAGTAAATAGGAAACTGAGTCTGTGGGTATTGCTGGAACAGAGGTATCATGCAGATCTAGCAGTGAAAGTCCATGCACGTTGATAAATAGTTGAGTTGGCAACCTGCCTTCAGAAACAGGTCTGGAAGAGACAGGCGAGTAAATGCGACATTCTGGGACAGCACACTCCTCCACACCATCCATATTTTATCCTGGGACACAGATGGGTTACAGATGCCATGCTTTACGAATTGCAACATTTTACAGGCCTCTTTGGTTGGTATTAATTATTTGCAGAGTGAAAGAAAAAACTTGTTTGAAGCTGGAGAATTCCCTGTTAAATCTTTCAGGACTAGAATTACACATGCCTTTTTTAGGGTGGCTGAAGGAATGGTATTTGTCTTTTAAAGTAATAATACAAGGTTGGATGGAGTGGAAAGGCTGAACTTAATGGCCAATTTATGTCTTTTCACGGCAGTGCTAAAAAAAATGCCATGGGGTTTCAGTTCGGAGGCTTTCTTTTTTTTTTTTCACCTTCTCCGGGACGTTTTGTGCTTAATTATTCATGACGGCCGTATCTCTTAAAAGTCTGAATTGTGACATTCGGTATCCTTGCAGTTTTTGATGATGGATTCAAGAAGACATTGGCCAGCCGTTGCACGTACACTCTCAGAACTTGTCTGACCCTGAAGGAACATTAGTTTACTCTTCATTCCTCATACACTCCAGAGGGCCGTCAGAAGCCACAGCTTCTAAGCATGTGTGTGTGTGTGTGTGTGTGTGTGTGTGCGTGCACGCGTGCGTGCGTGTGTGTGTGTGTGCGCGCGTGCGTGCGTGTGTGCATGTGTGTGTGGACCGTTTCAGAAGTCGCATTGTTTTCAGAAGTCTGATGTAAATTTTCCCCAAATCTTTGCAACTTTTCCTAAGGCAATCCCACATGTATAGATTTACAAGCCCATTTACACAGATATCATTTTGTTCAGTTTTTGAACAGCTGACTGGGTAACTAGGGGGTAAGATACATGATCATTTTAATATTTAGTCATGAAAACTTCTGTCACTTCAGGGCAGGAGGTCACAAGAAGCTCCCATTGCTCTCACTGGTTTGCACATTAACTTTATATATTTGGTCTTTACTTTAGTGTTTTTGTGTTTACTTTAGTATCCATGTCCTTGACATGTGGTGAACTTGGCCATGTCTTAAACAGCTAAAATGAGCTTTGTGTGTAGTAAGAGGGGCCACACTGAGACATGTTGGTGCTAATATAAATGAAAAGGGATAGTGTCTGGGCCAGTTTGTGGTTTTCTATTAGACTGTATCTTCTGTCAGAATGCAGACTCTCAAAGAGACTGGAGTTTACCCAGCAAGAACTGTCGACTTCCATTACAGTCACCATTAAAAACACGGCAGGGTGCCATCTTTTACACTTGTTTTCACAATGAACTAACATATTTTTGAATCCATTTCTATTTGGATCTTCCGAGTAGGTAAATACAAACTCCGGCACAATTACATACAGTGTCGATGAGACACGAAGCTATAGTTTTAGGTAACTGCAAACATTTGTCCCATTCTGTGATGCCTGGGAAAGATTTGTATTATCAGAGTAAAGCAGTACGTGGCTTAAAATATCAGTAGCCATTGAAAACTGTAGCCAAGGTCCTGAAATATTGTTGTATGTCCTGAAACAGTTGCCAGTTTTGTTGCTGGTTTTGCAGTAACTGAAAACCACTTCTGAAGAGCCAGTGTACATTCTAAAGACTTCCAAAGAAAGAATCTTTCCTTCACAGAGCTTGTTAGCGATAAAGCTGTGTTGTCACACAGTGAAATCCCTCAGATAAGACTGACCATTCACATGCCCATCTCTGTCTGTCTTTAATGGCAGGACTGCCCTGCCATTCATCCAGTCACACCAGCCTCTCCATTTCAGTCAGAGTCACAGACCAAAGACCAGAGTCCTTTGGTCAGTGTGTTTCCATCACAGATGCACTGCATGCAAAAAAAAAAGGAGAAAAAGAAAAGAAAGGAACTCATCCCGTGGCTCAGCTTCAACGTGTCCCCCATCACACTCTGTGTGGTCTGAGTAACTCTTCCACGTTGCTGAATGTGAACTTAATCAGCAGTGTCCTGAAAATCATTGCCTGTCTTTTATCTCCTTCTTCCCCTGGGCCTGCCTCTACTAGGGAAATCCACACCTGGAGAGCCCTTAGCGTGGGGTATTGTATGTTTTCTTATAGCTACACATCGTAGACTTTTCATTTTTATAATAAAGTCATCGTGTTTTGATTTTAACACCTTTATTTTTATTTAGCTACTCACGTTTTGACACATGCATGTCAGGTTTTCTTTTTTCTTTTTTTTTTCTGTGTTGGCCATCCTTTTTTTTTTCTTTTCTTTTTTTTTTCTTTTTTTTGGAGGACATGTTCCTCACAACAGTAACACTCAGCTGTTGATTCTACTGCCTGAGATTGTATTTGTTTGTATGTTTATTTGTTTGTATATTTATTTATTTTCAGCAACGTGTCTTGCATCAGTGTGGTTTGTGAAGGTTTTGTGCTTAATGTGAATCTGAGCGATATGGTGATTTATTGATTTATTTGTTGTTCACTGATGTGTCGTTTATTGCCTCTTATGCATTGTCTCTGTGGATGTTAGTGCACTCAGCACTGATGGATCTTCCCAGACATCTCAAAACAAAACAGCGTGACCAGACTCTTTGGTCCATGCGTTGTTCTTAGGATGTGGGTGACAGGGTCTTGTTGAGGATTTGGTTTTGGGTTAAGGTAGAGGACAGGTAAAGCACAGGTCTCAGGTTAGTCTAATTCTGTACAAACACTAATACCAGCGTACCACTTAAAACTGACTCCAGGTGTATCATCTTAAACCTGGTCCTAATCGCTTCAGCCCCATGTCACTTACCTCAACCCAAGATTCTCTCTGCTCTGATGACAAGCTCAGTGAGGGTGTGTGTGCTGAGCAGGAATCCTGAGCGTTGTATCGTCATATGAACAGGACTCAGTGTCCTCTCAGGCCAGATTAACAGCCTGTGGTTAGCCCACCTTTCACAAAGGGCCGTTAGCAATTAGCATAACTCTGTTTCTCCATTATAACTACTCTGTTACAACTGAACTCCTTTTCATCAACCTGGATGAGGTCTTGAAGTACTGCTTTAATGCCAAAGGTCACAAGGTTTCAGTGTTAATCTTTTTTTTTTTTTTTTTGAGGTAATTTTGTTGAGGTCATTTGTTGCTGTTGCACACAGAAAGACCTTATTTGACTTAATACCCAAATAGGATAACAGTCACACTAACATTATTTATTCAATCTAATGAATCAGGGACACTAGCAGAAAAAGGTGAGTGTTTGCTGTAAGCGATTGATTTAACTGTGCCAAATTTGGGAACACTGATAATGGGAGGTGTTCAGTTAGTGATTGGTTATGAATACTTGTTTGATGCTTCTTGGTGTTTCAGGTTAGGAGTATATTTTATGTTATTTCTGTGAAAAGCAGGTGCAAACACTCAGTGAGCTTTATCATGGCATTTTAAAATCACATTGTTCTCTTCTGTAGCCTTTCTACAAACTGTTTCTTTTCTTTTCTTTTCTTTCTTTCTTTCTTTCTTTCTTTCTTTCTTTCTTTTTAAACACCCATTAGACTAAGATTTGCAGATTTACAGTAGTCTTTTGATAAACATTGCTGACATTTATCATCTGTCAGCGACATGAACAAATTGGAACAATGTCCCTTTAATATGAAGCGATGGCAAAGACAATATTTCTGTCTTAAGTTATATCCACCTACGCTGTTCTTGTGTAAAAGACACTACAGAGTGCACTTCCACTCCCACACAGCGCAGGCTCTGCCACCAAAATGAGTATATCACCCCAGAAATAGAAGTCTTCAAAGTGAAGTTTGATTTTGACTTTGGAACATAACTGGAGTTAATCATTAAAACACTGATGCCCAGTGAGGGATGTGTTTATAAGCAAGTGAAGGATCTTGGTCGTCTGCCTTTTGTTTTCTTGTGTAATTCAGTGTTTCTGTAGAGAGAGAGAGTAGTCACCTGTCTGCTGAGTTTTCATCACGTCTCACACCATTAACCACACACAGTCACTCCTGCTGTCCACATACACACACACACACACACACAAACACACACACACACACGTTTACACTACCCTTGTCAGCCCATACAACAGAACGACAAATGCTGTAGGAGGAGGAAATTCTGAATTAATAATGTATAGGCAATAATGGACTTACAGCATGTGTGTGTAGGTGTGTGCGTGTGTGTGTGTGTGTGTGTGAGAGAGACAGAGAGAGAGAGAGAGAGAGAGAGTGTAAATGTGTATAACCTTGCCCTGTATGTATGGACAGGTTGTGTGTGGGTGTGTATCAGAGAGAGTGTGTTGTATAATCCTGTCCTGTGTATGTGGACTGTGTGTGTGTGTGTGTGTGTGTGTGTGTGTGTGTGTGTGTGTGTGGCGGGGGGGGGGGTGTCCATTGAGACTGCTGGAGGTTGCACTGCCGGCCTTCTCCATTCCTCTTTGTTTCATGTGACACTCTTAACTAGCAAGCTTGTGTTTTGTGTGTATGTGTGTTATTATATCCCCCATACAAATGACAAACAGCCCTGGAATAGACTTCAGCTGTGTCTCAAACACTGGCCTACAGCAACAAAATTACTACATATACACATTTATCATACATTCAAATGATCAAATTAGAGAAGCCCACATAGAAATTCACAAATTTACAATCTCTCTCTCTCTCTCTCTCTCTCTCTCTCTCTCTCTCTCTTTAATGTTGTTTGAAACTGTGTTCCACTGGGACTCTTGGCAGGCTGTGTACACTATCCTACAGTGAGCTCTACTCTTACTGTTACCAGTGGTTCAGAAGAAACAGCCGAAAATTACTCGTGAAAAATTAAATAATGAATTATTGTGTTCATAAAAGATCCACCTTGAGCATAACTCCTGTGTCCTGACAGGAAAATCAGGTTTTTGATTAAACTGGTCTGGCGTTTGATAGAGTTCAAACCTTAACTAGTGCCCCACGACTAATGGGACCCACACTGAAAACATAGGAGTCTCACCACAGTATCTTATAGCAATTATGAGCCTCTGTTCACATATTCTATGGCCCCTTTTCTGCATAGGCGGCATATCCATACCCTGTTTTATGACCCCATTCTCAGCACTAATGTCTGTGGACAAAGAGCTGTACTTTTATTCCGCTCCAAATATCCGCTTCCAGAGTCTCTGTGTTTTTGTCCAGGTGATAGTCATGTCTCCAAAGTCCTTAGTGAAGGCTTGTTTCAGTAAACCTCGTCACACAGTCTTCTGATGTGGAGGTGACACGTGATGTAACTGTAGATTATGACAGTGGTTCTCAAACTTTTTTAAATTTATGGAGCTCGTTTGTGGTGTTATTTTTATAGCAGAGCTTCTGTGATAGAAGTGTCAGCCTTTATTTATGAAACATAAACATAAACACGCACAAACAAGCAAGAGGAGCGTGATGGGTTGGCGTTCCTACTCTGTCTTCCTGTTTTTTATGAACTTTTCCCATCATAGGCCTGTCTGAGGAACAGTCTAACTAGTAACACAGCTCTTCATTGATCATGGCCAGTAAAGGGGCATGTCTTATTTTAATGGGAAGAATGGGCCAGACAGTAAAGGGGCGTGCCCTATTTTAGTGGGAAGAATGGGCCGGCCAGTGAAGGGGCGTGTCTTATTTTAATGGGAAGAGTGGGCCGGCCTGTAAAGGTGCGTGTTCTATTTTAATGGGAAGAATGGGCCAGACAGTAAAGGGGCGTGCCCTATTTTAGTAGGAAGAATGGGCCGGCCTGTAAAGGTGCGTGTTCTATTTTAATGGGAAGAATGGGCCAGACAGTAAAGGGGCGTGTCCTATTTTAATGGGAAGAATGGGCCGGCCTGTAAAGGTGCGTGTTCTATTTTAATGGGAAGAATGGGCCAGACAGTAAAGGGGCGTGTCCTATTTTAATGGGAAGAATGGGCTTGCTCTGCAGTGTTGTCAGAGTGGTGTGATCAGAGTTATGTTCTGCTACACACAGCTGTGAAGACGGTTAACTCTGCTCTTTTCAGTCAGGCGTCTTTTCAACGCCTTTCTTCAGAAACAGGAGCTGGGTGTGAGTGTGTCAGATGTGGTGTGTGCTCATGTGACAGCTGTTGTCATGGACAGCAGTTTGAGTACTCTCAGTTAGGAAACCCTGTAACTTTAAGTTCCAACCAAATTCTATTGCATAACCCAAGCCCCTATTGTTTTCTAAACCAACTTCCCCGCCATGTATATGTGTCTATATACACTATGTATATGTGTATATGCAAACGATGTTTATGTGTCTGTGTACACTATGTATATGTATATATGCACACTATGTTTATGTGTCTATGTACACTATGTTTAAGTGGATGCGCGCGCGCACACGCGTGTGTGTGTGTGTCTTTTCTGTTTTTGTATTCGATCATATGGAACTATGCGGTTCCTTAAGACTAAAATTAAAGCAAAAAAAGAAAAAAACAGTAAGGGATGGATATAGAGGAAAGGCCAATAATTTTGACTCTTATCTTTTTCCCTATGAAACTGTCTCCGTGAGTATAAATTTGAAGGAGGGGGGGAAAAAGTGAACAGTTATTTCTAATGGAGTCAGCTCCTTTGTAACAGAGATTTATAAGCAGTTTAAACACACAGACTAGCAGTATCCAGCTAGCCTAACATTATCACAGATTGTGGATTTCTCCCTGTGCCAAAGACTCATCTCATAGCCAAATTATGATCATGTGCGAGGAGACAAAAATAAATAACTAAAAACTGTGACATGCCGTGGCACTTAAGCAGAAGGGGGCCGGCCAGTTTTACCTCATTAATATTTATGTTTACCTTTTGACTCCCATGACTCCTCACTCAGGCTCTCTTCATTAATATCAGAAGAATATTGTCAGCAGCTCCTTTAAAAGACCACTGAGATAGAAAGCGCTGAAGATGTATGCGTTAGCTACATAAACCCTGGCCCCTTATTGACTATTCGCAATAGAGCTGCGTTTTCAGCTGTGTCAGCTCCCTGCAACACACTCACCATAAAGCTCCATCAAAATCACATTTTTATGTCTCTGTGCTACGGAGTCAGAGAGCTCAGGTCGTATATTGGATTTACTATGGAGTTACTAAAGAATTTAAGGGTTTATAAAAGTAGCGGTCTGTTAGAGAATATGAAAACAGATGGGACTGGCTTTTTGATGTTGACTGGGGCTTCAAAGGAAGAACTATGGGGTTAGGGTGGAATTGTTATTTAGAAGAACTGTTAGGTTCATTAGAAATTCAGTTACTTATGAAAGCCTAATGTTATACTTCTTCAGTCCAAAACATAGGTAAATCTTAAATAAGAAATAGCCAAAAAAAAGACAGCATGGACCTTCCTCTACTGTCAGCTGTTTTCCTCCACAGAAACGGCGCTAAAGTGAGTAGAAAATTGCCTTTTTCTGCGGACACTTCAGCAATGCATAGACAGTGTTATCTTCCATTGTCTGTATGGGACAATAGCTGAGGGGGCATATCTAAACCGTATGATGCTCTTGTGAGATCTGCACACACACACACGCGCAGACACACACAGGGTCACACACACGCGTGCGCACACACACACACACACACACACACACAAAACAGTTTTGTCTAGCTGAATAACTTAACAAAGAATCATTTCAATATCATTGCTGTACTTTTCCCTCATACTGTGGCAAGTTGTGCACACAATAAACCACATACATGCACATGCACAAGATCACTTTTAAATTTGCTTATCAAGTCCTGGTAACGTCTGTGGCAATTCATGCCACAGCAAAGTACACATATACACAGAAAGGGAAGGAGTATAGAGCTGAAATCATCAAAGTACACATACACAGAAAGGGAAAGAGTATAGAGCTGAAATCATCAAAGTACACATATACGCAGAAAGGGGAAAGAGTATAGAGCTGAAATAATCAAAGTACACATATACACAGAAAGGGAAAGAGTATAGAGCTGAAATAATCAAAGTGCACATATACACAGAAAGGGAAAGAGTATAGAGCTGAAATAATCAAAGTACACATATACACAGAAAGGGAAGGAGTATAGAGCTGAAATCATCAAAGTACACATATACACAGAAAGGGAAAGAGTATAGAGCTGAAATAATCAAAGTACACATATACACAGAAAGGGAAAGAGTATAGAGCTGAAATTGTCTTAGTTACAATGCACAGGCTGTGATTTAACACTCAGACTTTTATTTATCTCTAATTTTTCAGGCTTCATATTACTCATTCAAAGACACTTTTCTCTTATGGTAGCTGTGACATATTATACTGGTCATGCTTATGTTAAATATAAACCAGTCTTATATGTTGCTGAGTTGTGCTTAGAATACCACATTCGTATCTGCCTAAATCTGAGGCATGTGTTAAAATGAGCTTTGAGTCCAAACCGAAGTATTCCTGGTTTAATCTCAAGGTTTCTTATCTAAGGATTAGAGGTTGATTGGTTGATACCAAAGCATGGAGCTGTTTCTTTATGTGGTAGTCGCTCTTCTTCATGGAAGTATATTGAATGACTCCAAATTCCATCAGAGAAACTCATTTTACAAACATGAATAAAAATGGAATAAGAAGAGGAGAAGAAGAACTGACTCTGAAACATTATAAATACATTGGCTTGATATTTGCTCATTGGCAGTGATGTAATTTAAGTCAGGGTTTTTGATGAGCTCTTTGGGTGACACATGTACGACAGACTAATTAATGATCAGATGCTTCTCACATGTCAACTCTGGGTATTACCTGCAAATCGTAAATGATTTAGCAGATACCATCTGCTGTTTAGCATCATTTCTACTCGCTAATTTCATCACGGCTTGCTTCACGTCACTCCTTAATGTTCCGCTGTGCCTCTCTGAAAAAAAAACGGTCTGCAGCAATGACAGTGCAAAGCCACGGTTAGACAAACTTGTAAGTTTGATCCAAAAAACCCCCCAAAAAACAAAAACTATATACATGTATAAACATATCACGTTAACATATAACACCCCCCCACCTCTCTCTCTCTCTCTCTCTCTCATGCACACACACACTCGCGCACACACACTCACACACACATGCACGCACGCATGCGCGCACACACACGCACACACACACACACTCATGCACGCGCGCACACACACCCACACACAAATATACCCATGCACACAAACAATCTCCTGAAAATGGAATGACAAGTCAGTATGTCATGGAAACACCTCACCACCTCTTTCCATCTTTCCCTTTCCCTCACTTTCTTCTTCCTTCAACTGTTCTCTGACCTCCTAAACTTTGGGAACTCTAAATATGTCTCCAGACATTTCTCCTCACTTCTTTATTTCACTTTTCATTTGCTGTGAGTCAGATGTGCAGTTTCACTGTTTTCACACATCTCTTGTCTTATTTTACAATCTGTTGTTGTTTTTTAATGATTGTTTTTGAATTCTTTTAAAACGAGGCAGTGAGATGAAGTTATAGGACATGGAGTAACTGCTGACAGAACTGTTGAGGTTATCATCACAACTCTGAATCAGAAAAAGAGAGATTTAAGAGCTCCTCAATTCAGCAGCATCAGTCGTTAGCAGTTGCAGACCTGGTGTTTATCAGTCCTTTCCTTAAAACCTCACACTTTCCCACCCAGAACAAATTTGGTTTAGCTCAGTATTTGAACAGTTAACTCAGTGCTGGTCATTCAACCCATGGTCAAGCCTAACTGCAGTTCCAGTAAGGGCTTAAAGCTAAATTGTTCTGGGCAGTTCAGGGAGGTACTAAAATCACTAAAAACAGTTTCACTATATATATATATATACGTATGTATTTCTTTTCCTCTTCATTTTTATGTCTCTATTATGCAGCTGCTTATTGATAACTAATTAATCTGTTTGTCCTTTTTTGGGTGCTTGTTTTTGTTCCCCTTGGCTTACCTTCATGCATCAGAAGACATGCGTATTCCTACTCTTATTACCTGTAAGTAGCATGAAGTGAAGACTTTTTTCTAACTTTTTTTCTCCTCTCTCCTCGTTCAACCTCTATTTGTGTTTTTGACATCTGAGCCTTAATTGTTAAAATATTCCTTGATTAGTTACATTACATTGAAATTGATAGAGAAGAGAAAGCAGTAAAATTTTCAAACCAAGTCATTGTCTCAGCTATGCCACAGTGGGCAAAGCAACTCAGCACCTACAAAAAGAACACATGTGGATGAGTCTGGGTCCCCATATTCCTACAAAAAGAACACATGTGGTTGAGTCTGGGTCCCCATATTCCTACAAACAGAACACATGTGGATGAGTCTGGGTCCCCATATTTACATATTGCAATTTTCACTGACAAAGTGTATTTACCCTTTCTTGCAAACTATTTTATTTCCGTTCCAATCTCATATATTTACCACAATTTTTGTTTTGAATAATATTTCTTTTCCATAGCAACTCGGAATCCATCTTGGCATGAAGAACTGCGTGTGGTGGGCACATCTTTAAAAAGTTTTAGAATGTTTTTGCTTATTTTTTAGTCGGAACCCAGTCAATGAAGTTTGACCTAGTGACGATCCCTCCCCTCTCCCCTGAGGGAGGAGACCTAGAGACCCAATACCGCTTTCCCTTTCCCCAGGCAGACTGGGCTATCTGTGGTCGCGTGGAAATCCCTCTCCTCTAATCTCTGCTCTCAGACCTGGGCTGTTTCCGCCCTCTCAGCGTTTCACAGTGGCGGCTTGTTTGGTTTTCCCAGAGCAGGCTGTCCATGGCTTTAGCTGGGGGATGTTTACCTCATGTGCAAAAGGATTTAGAAGACTTGGATCTCGAGCTGGGCTGCCATATGAGGGTTTTTTTTCTCATGTATTTTTCTTTGCCACTTTTGAAATATAGATTAAAGTTAGCTTGCTGCCGGGAACCTTCTCTTGAGCAGTTGTCAAGTCCAACTGAGCTAAGTACGTTTAGTCTACCACCAGGCCCACAGCCCAGCCACAAGTCCAAATGACCTGTACTAACTAAAGCATGGGTCCAAATGACCTGTACTAACTAAAGCATGGGTCCAAATGACCTGTACTAACTAAATCATGGGTTCAAATCACCTGTGCTAATTAAATCATGGGTCCAAATCACCTGTACTAACTAAACCATGGACCCAAATAGCCTGTGATAACTCATGGGCACCTAGCCACACACTCCAGTGACCTGTACTACATTCAGCCACACACCTCAACGACCTGTGCTACTAACAGTCACACACACTAACGACTTGTACTACAAAAAGTGACACAAACAGACTTTCTAACTAACTGACTAACTAACTAACTAACTAACCACCAAAAACCTCATTGGGTGATGAATAAAGAGGATGTGTATACAGAATATACACTGTATGCCTCTTTGGTCTGTTTTGGTGAAATTACTGATGGGAAAATACTTAGAAATGTAATTTAAATGTACAAATTTCTGTATTGCCACACACACACACACACACACACACACACACACTCCTTTGAAATACAATATGGCAGTATGGTCCTATCCAGAAGTGTTATACATCCCCAAACTGGAAAATTCCCTTTCTTTGTCTCTTCCCTGTCCGAATGCCTACACAGTACATTAGCTAGTGCTAAACTAATTCAGAGAGTCCTTTTATTGTTCTACACTAACCATAGAAACACTCTGAGAGCCAATCTAACCCTCACTCATTTGTTGTGTGTGTGTGTGTGTGTGTGTACACGCATGTGTGTGTGTAACCTTTAAGCATGTGGCTTTTTGGCATCTGCTGATTGAGTGTGTGTTTCTTTCAGCTCCTGTCTGTGTGTCTTGTATCTCATTCACCACACTAATCAAATGTACAGCCACTCAGCTACATGTCTTTATTAATGAAATAAGTGCATCGCAGCGGTTACTTTTATTTCTTCCTGTTGATGGATCTTATCCTCCACATTCCACATTCTGTCTCTCTATTACACTCCTTCTCTCTCTCTGTCGCCTCTCTCTCTCTGTCTCTCTCTCTAAGTGTTGTAACGTATTTTACATGCTCATCCTTTCAGACAGGCGTCAGATAGACTGGTTATTATCTTCTCGTCAAGGAAAGCTCAATTAAGCAAAGCTGGAGCCATAAAAGGAGCTGATTGGTTGTCCTGAGCGGTGCAGGCTAACAGTGCCTTTAATGAAGTGCTGGTGTGTCATTCATTAAATAGGGATTATATGTGCTCCAGTACCATTCCAGTGTGCAGGGAATTTGTCATTTAAAGCCAGACCATTCCAAGGTCTTACCGAGTGGACATGCCTCTCACTTTTCCACGTCAATTCACACTACGCACAAAAAGGGTGTTTTCTTCTTTTTTTGGTAGAACCCCATGTGAAGGCTTTTTCTGAAGATAACACACGCTTGTAAATGAGTTTATCTGACACAGTGTGTGTGTGTGTGTGTGTGATGAGATGAGAACCTCAATGTTGGGTGGGGAGGAGTGTAAGTGTATGCATGAGTTTGAATGTGTGTGTGTGTGTGTGTCTAGACCGATGAACATATCAACACTCTCTCTCTCTCTCTCTCTCTCTCTCTCTCTCTATCTATCTATCTATTCAAACGTTAATCTTTACCATTGTCCTTCTTCTTTCTCATGAACACTGTTCAGTTTGGTGAGTTTATGAAGTTTGTTGTTAATGAATAGGTGACCTCTGATCGTTGTGTCAGATAAATCAGCCTGCAATTTAGGCTTAAGAAGGCTCTTTCTCTCTCTCTTTCTCTTTCTCGCTCTCTCTCTCTCTCTCTCTCTCTCTCTCACACACACACACACACACATATATTTATCAACCTGTTATGTCTTCACTCTTCACTCCTTCCTCTTAGGACAAAGAAAGAAAGAGAGAGAGAGAGAGCTTTATTGCATTGAGGTCTGAACGTATAATTTGAGGAACTGGGGGTTGACCCCTCTCTTATTGCTTTCTAACTTTTCTTGCTTACTGAGAATTTTGGGAATTCTTCCTTACCGAGAATTAAGTGTGGAATTCATGTAAGCAGTGAACCTTGAATGCTACTAAAGCAAATGATTAAATTGAGTTGCTAATAGTAACCCAGGTTTGGATATAAAGTCTCCACACTCTTAACTGTGCTTTTCTTTATAAATGGGAGAATATAATGCTGTTTTCTGAATATACTCTCTTAATTATTAATTCCCTGAGTTTTAATCATTAGCCTGTGGATTGTCCACATTAAGAGTGCTCCTGAACTCTCAAGTGCCATTCAGTTTGATCAAACTCTTTTTCACTCATCTCCTTCTAAAGCAGCTCAGGTAACACATGTCAGTGTCATCTCCACATCTATTCAGACAGAAAATGTTCTGTCTTCAAAGGTGTGTTTTTGATAATGATTAATCATTTATACCATTGAAATTGAAATGCTGGATGTTGAGGTTCTTGGTCATTCCTGACTTTGATGAGGCATAAGCTGGACAATGTATCGTCTCATGTTGTCTTTTGTTGTACTTATATTAGCTGTGGACAAACCAATGACAGATTCACTCCATGTGTTGTTACATAAAGACTGATTGGCTGATTTGCTTTGTCCCATATGGTATGATTACATGTTTGCTTATCACTACAAAATAAATAAACAAATAATTAAATAAACATCAGAAATATAATAATAATATAAATGGCAAATGTTGTTTAAATCCCTTACAATGCATAAGATGGCAATTTTTTTTCTTTTTCCACACGTCTCTTGTTGCATGCTGACCTTTATCATTCCTCTATTATAACTCTAACTTGACCGCTTCTGTTTCACGGTCATATGTCTGTTTTTGCTGTTCACTTTAATAATGTAAACTGTTATGACCTTTTCTTTTAATGTGCCTGTTCTTTTTGTCTGTGTGACTGAGCTGTCTCTATTGTTTTGATGATGCTTTATTAGCGTTAGGAATAGTTCAGACCTATGTCTGGACTGAGCGTTGACTGCTCTCTGACTTGACTGTGACTTTGAAGGAAACTGGCTAAAAAACAGAAGGAGACCGTGAGTAGCAGTACCCAGAGAGAGATGGGGCCCATCAGCACAGCAGACAAGAGTGCAGGGAAGGTCAGCACGCTTCACAAAGACGACCCATTCTCCACCAGCAGCCAGGACCTCAATGGCTTCTGTAAGTCCATCTGTCCTATACCGCTAAACTCCAAAGGGTCTTATGACCCTAAAACAAGGAGAGTTCTGTCAGTGGTCTGAAAGGCACTGATTTGTAATGTAATATGCCTGTAGATTCTTCTTCTCAGACGCTGCATGAAATCTGAAAAGCACAAAGAGCTTTCATTTTCATAATAAAACTTTGCGAGTTTTGTGTTGTTTAGAAAAAATCTGCACAGGTCTTTATAAGATAGCAGACCAGTCAGCTGTCAGCAGCCATTTGTCTGTCCACCCTGAAGTTACCAAGTTACTCTCTGTGGAATTTCCCTTTCCAACCTCTTCCTCCCTTTACTCCCCCAGCATCCAATCTCCTCCTCTCCTCTTCCTCTACTGCTCCTCAGTTAAAAACTCCTGCATGCTTACAGTACACATTACCATACATAAGACAATGCAAAAGCATAGAATTATGATTTAATTATTTAAAAACAGTTTGAGTCCTAGCCTAATTTGTTTTTTCCTTCTTTTTTAAGTGTTTATATTCATGAGGTGATTGGACCAGCATTGTGATGTTTCTCCAGTTCATTATTGATCAGCTGAACTTTCATTTGCATATGCAGATT
Source organism: Chanos chanos (assembly GCF_902362185.1). Taxonomy (NCBI): domain Eukaryota; kingdom Metazoa; phylum Chordata; class Actinopteri; order Gonorynchiformes; family Chanidae; genus Chanos; species Chanos chanos. Next base: position 22,601,597 of record NC_044501.1, on the reverse strand, counting down.
CCTGTCTTGTCATCTTTGTTAGTCAGTTGTTTCTGATGCAGGTGCAGTGTGTGTTAGAGGTTACTGGTGGGTGTACAGAATGTCTCTGCATGAGTTCTGTTCCTCAACGACTGATCTTCTTTCTGTTTTCACTGATGAGTCTTGTGGTTGTTAACCTTTCCCTTCCTTTTTTCCTCCCGAGCAAAGATCAGAGAAATCAGAGGTCACATGACACCAGCACTCTCCAATTGTTGCAGTCTGTCTACCTCTGCTTATTGTGGCTGACACACACTAGACGCAATCTCATGCATTTCAAGAGCTTTCCCCTCTAGTCCACAGCCTGATATTGCTCTTTAAAAGCAGGGGAAACCAAGAGAACTCAACACTCTGTCAGCAACATGCAGTCTTCCTTCACTTTTTTTTCCTTTTTTTTTTGAAGGGATGCTTTTTTGCACTTGTCTCTAAAACCTGCAGCTTTAGTTGAGGTTTTTTTTCTTCTTCTTCTTCTTCTTCTTCTTCTTCTTCTTCTTTTTTTATTCTCTCGTCTGGTTATTGAGAATTGTCTGTGAGGGAAAGCTATTCTGAACAGCACACACTGGATCCAGGAACTCTACATATCAAAAGCTGTCTCCATTGACTTCATTTCAAAGAGGCTCAGCTGCAAAGGAAAGCAAGTGGCATTTTAACTGTTTCTTTTTTTTTGTCATTGGAGGTTTTAAGTAAGGGTCTGCCCTGCTGTGGGAGCAGTAATTATAGAGGGTCTTTTCTTGGTCTCTTTTGACACAAAATGTCACTGTGGCCTTTGTAGACTGATTAATTTGAAAGAGGCAGTCAAAAAAAAAAAAAAAAAGAGTAACAACAACACAGAGAAAGAGGAGAGTGATGGAGACAGGGAAGAAAACCCTCTGTGGTGATTACACTGCAGTGGTTTTCATTGTTGCCATTTTCTTTTTTCCTTTAGCATTTCTCGGCATATATCACGGGAATGCTTTTGCTTTGGGATGTTTATAAATGTAGAAAAACAATAAGCAGAGCCTGTAGAAGTAGATGTTATTTTCTCTGTGCCATTAACGGTCTGACCATTTTACTTCATATTACACTCCATTAAAATGCATTATCAGCTTCCAGTATCCTAAAACAAATGCTTCAGCAAAAGGTGAGAGGAGTGTGTAGTCTATCTATTTATGTGAAATTGTGTGAGCGGCCAAGAACACGCAAACGTTAGGTTTATGTTAGTACAGAGTAACATAAATGAAACAAAACAAAACAAAAAACGATAGCCATTTGCAGCGCTATTGTAAAAACCTATCACTTCTAAAAACGACCAGTGCTTCAGCGAGCACTCAATGCCTCTTAATGTTATAAGGTGTCCTTTTTCACTTTAACTATTTTATTTTTTACCCCTTGTTTACCTTTTCCTATAGAGAAAAAGAAACAAACAAACAAAAAAAACCTGTTGGCTTAAACCATACTGGACTGAATTTAGTTCTATGGAAGAAAATGTGGAGACTGTATCATAAAGCCTTTATTCATTTTAAAATATAATGTTTCCAACACTGCATTATTCAGTTTAGTTACAGTCTTTTTTCAGTTTAGGGTCCTGTTTACTCATACACACAACTTTCTATTTTATTTTAATCATTATGTATTTACAAAATGGATAAAGGCAGAGTTTTCACTAAATGAGGCCTAAAAAATATAAACTCAGCATTTTAAAAGTAGACTATTAGCGTCCTTCTGAAGACAGAAACATTATCTATTACGCTTTTCTTGGGTTTCTGTTTGTTTTATCCATATTCTATCCTACTTCTGCTGACAGAAGCATTGCTGTGAAAGCATTTTTTTATAGCGCCTTCACATTTAGCATTAGCATATACAGTTGTTTGTGTCACACACAGGCTTGTTTTTGTTTCTTTGGATAATGAGAAATCTGAGTTGTATTGTTTCTCATTAAAGTACAATACATTTATGTCATACCACAGCACTCGTTCCCTGGATACATGTAGTTTCCTGTGGGAAAAGTGCACCAGGGCAGATATACTTATTACTAGGTAAAGCCTTGATCTTTGACTCTTTCATTATTGTGGTAACACTTGTGTTTTCACACAAATCCTATAGAATTCAAAAGTATAGTATTCTCCCCATGTGGGGGGCTCAGGTCATGATGTAGTGAATATTCTATAGAAGAAACCATGTCAGGCGTCTCAGAATTATGCAATGCACATAATCATTGCCATCATGTTAGTCAGGTATAACTGGTACTGTGTTTGAGACTGCTAAAAAAAAAAAAAAGAGGTTAAAATATTTCTACCTCAGAAATCCCTTGAGTATTCTTTAAGTGATCAGGATGCTAACATGTTGGTAGCTAGTGGTGCAAGTGTATACCTTCAATATCTTCATTTTTTATTTGACTTTGTGAAAAGCTCAATAACAGCTTCATGTTTAACGTTTTATTCTGTCAGTCTTCTGAGTTTGGTTTGAAGTCTCTGGTGGTGTGCGAAAGTTTGGGTATGCCTGGTCAAAGGACATGTGTCCCTGGACATTCCTCAAACTTATCCCCCCTGTAACAAAACTGTGCAGCTTTCATTTCATTGGTTCAAAGCACTTTGTTCTAAAAGGGCTGACAGGAAATTGAAATTTTGATACTTTAGATTATGGAAGGGCTTGAATTTGATAGATTTTCTTCAATACAAATGCTTGGATAAGTAAAACTCTGTTGTGGACCAATCAACTGCTAGTCCATAACTAGTCCACTGGTCAACAGCTAGAATAGCTAGTCAGGTCCCTATTAGTTAATTAGTTATTAGTTTATTACTTAATTAGGTATAAATATCTTTCAATAAATATCTTTATAAATATCTTATAAATAGCTTTTAGTAAGTGTTTTTTGTTTTGTTTTTGATAAGTAATCAGGCCTGTATTATTGAAGTTTTCTGTAGGTCTTTTCCACTGTTGTGTGTGTGTGTTGTTTTACATATCCAACCTGTTCTTAGGAAAATGTATAATAAATTTAATAGATCCTGCTTTCACTTGGCTCCCATTTCTTGACAAAGTATCTCATTGCTTTAATGTATTTGGTAGAATGTAATGTAACTGGTTGGACGGTCGGAAGCATTTAGCCTGCTATTTTCAAAAGGCAGTTATTGTCTAGTCACCAGGCTGCTGTATAGAGGAACCCATGGCTGACCATATTCACAGCAGAGCCGGTCAAATATTAGATCATTTCAGAGAAATAGCTCAACCTTTCATTATACTAACTGAAGTCTGAGGAAGTGAATCAAATAGGTTTTCATGGACCTTAGAAAATGACCTTTTTAAAAAAAGAATACACTATGACATCACGAAAGATGGTCAAACCCTTCACTATTCAACATGGAACAATTCCCATACGTTGTTATTTATGCATGTGAAGGCTAGTGTTAACAGCACAGCAGGCTACAACATTTACCATACAGGCCACAGGTCCACTGCTGGGGATCCTCTGGGCTGTATGGTTTAGCTAAGCACTTGCTCTGGTGTACACACCAATAGATGAGCAAACAGTGCTTGCTAAAGCTAAGTTGTGACATTAGAAGGTAACCTTTATTATACATGCTGATAGTCTTATGGCCTGATTTGGTAATGTAACTTAGTGAGACAGTTTATTGTGTGGGGTTAGTATGTAATTATTTCTACACTGTGAGATTAGGTGGTTTACTGGCAGATTGTTTTGCTCTTAAACAGTCCCTCCCTTTGTCTCTTTTCCCAGCATCCTCCTCTCCTTGCTCCTTCTCCATCCAGGGCAAAACGCTCCAAAGTAAAACACTGCTGAACTCCTACTACTCAGGTACACAGCCTCATGTTTTCACTGACCCCAGAACAATGTTTTACACTATTCAAAGCATGTTCCTCTTTCAGTTAAGATTCTTTAAGAGCCTGTAAGCCCAGAGGAATAGAGAAACTCTCCAAACTCAACTGGTTCCAATGTGTTTCTAACTGGAAACTCCCCACACTCAACTGGTTCTAATGTGGCTCTAAAATATAGCTGACCTACATTACAAATGACTTATCAGTTGTATTAAAACAGTAATCCAGGGGATGTTTAACCCCTGCGTCTGCTCTATGACTCTCCACAGTGTCCAAAGAGCCTGTCCCAGCCACCACCTCTTTAGGTAAGAACTCTTTTTTTTCTATGCCAGCGTTGGCATGGTAACTGTGTGTCATCATCTGTTTACTGCCTCTGATTTCAAACTCAGTCATTATTGTTCTGTATTTTGCATGTTGTTATCTTCAGATTACTTGCTGCTCACCTGTTAGCCACATTCATGAGTATACTGCAGCACTGTCTCTCCCTGTGGATACTGCATTGTATGCACCTATAAAGGAGGGGAACACAGATGTATTAAAGATATTTAATGTGAATTGGGACCTGCTGCTTTTTAATGTTGTGTGTATGTGTGTGTGTGTGTGTGTGTGTGTGTGTGTGTGTGTGTGTGTGTTTAGGCTCCTGGTCTCAGGTAGTGTTTGATTATGGGGAACACAGGGTTCCCTATCAACTTAAACACAGACACATGGAAAAGAAAGGTTCCATGTACCTGTGCATCTGGCTGAATGTTGAGAGTTTGATTAGTCTGATCATCGGATGACAGAGGACCTTACCTCACCCCTTCACATGAACAAACTGAAAAAATGTCAAATGCATTTCCTACTGCATGTTTTCCACCAATTATGACTGTCCAATAGCACTCCCCATTTAACTGCTATGCCACTCCAGGTCGCTGAAAAAGCAGAGCGGCTGCTTGACTGGCAGGTTGATTTACTCTGAACATGGCAAAACAAATGCATATGTGTTATTCCTACCATGTGTTTACACTCCTGTCAGGTCACAGAAACTGATGTCTTCAGTAATGTACCAAAAACCTGTTTAAAACTCCCTCAGCTCTCTTCAAATTCTCATATTACTGTCCCTTTTTAATAATAAAATATTCCAGCTGATTTTAGTGGAATTAATTAAATTTCACATCATTTCACTATTACATTTTACAATACATACATATTGGAAATTTCATCAGTGTTCTGACTGGGTGAATTGCTCTTGACTGGGTGAATGCACTTGCTAGGAACTGTGTGCTGATACACTTTCACCTTTGAGTGTCCTATTGTTTAAAAACAATGTTGTGACTGTAGTCTGAGAGAAACAGTTTCGTTTTAGGAGAGTAATATCCTAACATTACTGTCACTTGAATACTAAGCTTATTGCTCATATTGGTTTGCCAGTATGAAATGAAAAGAGTATACCCCAAATGGAACAATTTCAGGGTAAAAAAAGTTTTAGACGCTTTTTTTTTCCACACTTAAAAATCACATTGCAAATGTTTGAAAAGATCAGGGTGTATGGAGTAAATTGATGTTACAACCACTCTCCAAACAAGATGCCACCAGTTCAGAGTTTCAGAACACTGCTGAAACTTACTTTCTGCATGCTGGGATGAAATTTTGAAGATCAGACAGCAAAAAGTCCTGCCTTTGACTCCATTTTTCCTCCCATACGGGTAAAACAACCAGCAGCCTGCCTAGCGCGCAAGGACGACGAGGAAAATGAATAAATAAACAAATGAATAAATAAACGCTCTGTCAGCCAAAATACGTCAGCGTGGACCGTTCGTTGAGCGCATTTATTGATTTCGTCAGTAAATTTGTACTGTAAGACGTGTAGATTACCCGTAGTGCACGCCATAATCATCGAGTTTCACGGTCAGTAATTTAGTTTCTGCCTATTCATCCTCAACCTGCTGTGATCTCCGCAGGGTAGAATAAGAATCATGAGAGAAAGCAAATGGATGGAGTGGGCAGAGAGAAGAATAAGAATAAAACAAGAATAAAACTAAGAACATACTGTATTAGAACAGCGATGTGCTTTTTTTTTTTTTACAGGAAAACCTACATGGAGCCTGTTAAAACACTCCGTAACATTGTAGATTAAGGACACGTTTCTTAACATTTAGCTACTTTACGGAATTATTGGACATTCAGTTCATTAGTTGTAAAACCTACCATAGATGTTAGTTGCCAGATAGACGGTTTTGCCGTGTTGTTGAAGAAGTGTTTTAGCCCATTTTCATTTTTTATCTTTTATCTGAGCTTTAACATCTGATCTATCATGTACTGATTGTGCTGCATGGTGGTGACCTAGGTAACGGGCTGTAGCTTTTTGTCGTTCTTCTTTATTTTTCTTTCTCTCTTTCTTTCTTTCTTTCTTTCTTTCTTTCTTTCTTTCTTTCTTTCTTTCTTTCTTTCTTTTCTTTTCTTTTATTTTATTAATTTTTTGCACTGCTTCTTAATCTGCGATACAAAAAAAACTCTGCTGCCCTTCAGTCCGAACATGTATCTAGATATGGCTGGAGAAAGCCATAAAGGTGACGCGTCGCGCTTTGAAGTGAAAGAATGAGCATATATCCGTGTGAAAAAGAAAGAAAGATCATGTGCGAAGGGGGGAGAGAGGCTGTTTGTAGTAATAGTGATGCGATCTGAGTTCAGCTTCGTCAAACAGACTGAGGTAATCATTTGGGAGTTGATTTGCTAGATTAACGGTGGAGAACGAAAGATTGGTTTCAGTAAGGAGAGATGTTTTTTCCCTCATCTGTAAAGGGATAACTCTCATAGGGACTGGCCTCCCCCTACCGTTTACAGCAACAGTGGAAACACTTTCTTCTGCTCGCGGAGTCTCTGTCTCTCTTCTCTTCCCCCCATCCCCAAACTTTTAACAGCAATATGGTCCAGTACTGAGCAGAACTTTTCATTAAACGTGTTACTTCCCATAACTCGATCACCTCTCGTAAAACTTAGCAACAGTGAGCACAAAAAGAATCAGTTCAAAAGAAAACATTTTCAGCGGCATTAGCTTTATCGTGACACTAAAATCTTCTCCCTTATTATGTCCTTCCAAACGCTAAGTGCTCCCTGGAACATTTTTAAGGTTATACTATACAGTCCGCACGGCAGGGGTACATCTGGGGGTAATTTAAAGACGTCATTACACCGCCTGTTCTCGCACAACGCTGTCGAACGTGTGTTCGGTGCACAGGATAATTATAGTTAATGGCACAGTCAGTCACGTTGTTTAGTGATAATGTAAGTGCGTTGATAATCGAGCCTAATGCGATTTTTGCTGCTAATGATTTGCCTGCGCCTTGTGCGGCAAACATGCTGATGTCATGCTAAAGAATTAGATGCTCTAATGAAACAGCCTAACATCGAGATGAGAAAATTACCTAATGACTAGCGAGTCCTGGTCAAAGACCTTGACAGAAACTGGAGACTCTCTTTTATAGGACGTAATTTTGTGTCCTGTACTTTGTGTCCTTACAAAAAATCCACAGGGATCATGGCATCTATCAAATTTCATACACCTGAGCCAAATGCTTTAAAGGGACACACAATAAAACCAACGAATTTTGTTAAATTTAGGCCTATAAGACACACACACACACACACACACACACACACACACACTGCATATATATATATATATATATATATATATATATATATATATATATACATATATATATATATATATATATATATCTACCCTCAAAAGCTCTGGTTTTAATTTACAAACAGTTCCCTTCTCTCCTTATGTTCTACACATATAATTGGCGGAAGGGAAATAAGGACTAACTTCTTTTAAATATGGTAAACCGTTCGTTATGAAAGCCATTGGTTATAAAACGTTCATTCCTCGTGTTTGCTGGAGAAATCTAGATTCACGTGGAACACCCTGGAGCGCAGTGACAGTGGATGAAGACTCAGTGTCTCGTACTGCAAGGCCGTGCTTAAAGAGCTTCATTCAGCAAACACACTCCGACGGGCTGTGTGACAGGTTGCAAGCATCGAAACCTACCATACATGTCTGTCCTCATTACTGTAAATGAATGTGATGGAGGGGTATTTTCTGAAGTCAGTAAAGCAGAAAATGTTTAGCGGGATGATAGCTTAAGCTGTACAGCCTTTAGGAGCAGGTCAGCTCCATTGCCAATGTACATTTTCATGCCTGTCTGAAGGCACATTTGACCTTCATTGCCGCCTCCTCTGAGCTGGAATGGGTCGATATTTCAGAGGCCTGGCCTGGCACAGAAGTCTGTTCTTGGTTATATTTACAACATAATATACCCTGTGGGATGGCACTTTGAGCCTCCTGCCCTCCCACGCCACTGAGACAAAATCGCATGAATAATGAATTAGTGCTCAACTGATAGGAATGGAGGGGAGGACAAAAGTGGGGAAGGATGGAGTGTGTGTGTGTGTGTGTGTGTGTGTGTGTGTGTGTGCGTGGAGGCGGGGGTGGGGCTGGGGAGTTAGTGAACACTAGCTAGGATTCTCTCTCTCTCTCTCTCTCTCTCCCCCCTTCATGCTGTTTCTTATTATTTACAAGACTGAGCTCTGTTTCCTCCCCTGTGTATGGAACAATAGGAGTGCATGTGTGTATCGTGTGTTTTTTCTCCTGCTGTATCTTTTGTAATTATTGAAATTTTTTTGCAGTGGCTCAGAACTGACATGAAGAGAATGTAAATAAACATGTTTGTAGTCACAAGGCACTGGTGGACAAATCTTAGTGAATACATGTATCGTCAGTGCAGCGAAGGACAAAATTGTGTTGTCAGTGTAAATGTGCTCTTTGCACAACACACATCAACCTGTGCTTTGTCAAAGTGAAATCATCTACTGGGAAAAGAATTTTGAAAATAACATTTGGTATGTGTGGTGTTTCAGTTTATAAAATATGCAAGAACATATATCTGCTCTGAAGGCATTCTAGACTGAAATCTTTTGGACAATTCGACAATTCTTCATACACAGTTATCCTTGTCATTCAAAAACATACATACATACATACATACACACACACACACACACACACACACACACACACACACACACACACATATATACTGACCATCCAAAAAGAGGTTATGAAGTTATTGTAGACCTTCTTGTTGTCATTGTCACCTTCCACTGTGCTGTAGTTTTTTGGGTTTTTTTTAATGTTTTTTTTTTCTTTTTCTATCGCTCTCTCTTCTTTTTTTGGTGCAGAGAGGGACTGGAATTCTCTCACTCTCTGTGTCTGTCTGTCTGTGGCAGGCCTCTTTAGAGAGACAGCTAGGAGCGTCTTTTGTAGATTAAGTGCCAGTAAAATAATTGTTTCCTCCACAAGACACTGCATTTGCTAAGAGTCTCAATTTGCTCCCTGTGGTGTGTAGTTGCTAGGAGCTTCGCACTACTAATATGCTACACAAAATTATTCATATTTCATTACGCTGTAGCTGGGAATGTTTGGAGTGGATTACGCTTTTTTTTTTTTTTTTTTAGCTGAGAATCACTTTAAGTGTGTAATGAATTTTCGAGATGATTAAGATGCAAATAGCCACATTAATAATCCATGGGGTGATATCGCATGCTCTCTCCTCATTGACGATAGTGCTTTAGGTATTTAATGGGGGTAATGTAGAGGAATTCTTCACCATTTATCCACCTCATATTCCTTTTGCTAATGAACTCATTAGCAACAATAAACTACTTGAGTTCCCTCTAAATCCTAATCTTAGTGAAGAGTCAATTACAGGCTTGCCTTTCAGATGGATTACGTTGTCAGGCAGAGTGTCTCTCAGAGCGGTCATTTGACTTCAGTACCAGGGAGAGATGAAGATGCTGATGAGGCTGTTGGTGGACAACAGGGTTCCACTGAAGGCTGTTCTGAAAACTGGAAAAGAGAGAGAGAGAGAGAGAGAGAGAGAGAGAGAGAGAGAATCTATTTTGTTGAAACTTTTAATCTCTTCTCTGTGTTGAACATTTTTTTTGTTGTTTAATCTAATGTAAAATGGTCCTCTTCATGCTGTCAGATTAAGCCTGTGATGTAATCACATAAATATTAATAAGCACAGTTTGATTGACAGCTAGTGTCTGAAGCCTGTGTTGTGGATAATTGCCTTTGTCGACAACTAGACGTAAGCATTTCAAAATGACTTAGACAACAAACTCTACTCAGGCTTTTAAAGTGTTGTATCCTCTGCTAGACTGGTTAAACCCTGCAGCGAATCTCAGTAGAGTGATGGGAACATTGTGATGAGTGAAGATTAGCTTGTCAAAACAGCAAAGACTAATGAAATAGCTGTTAATGAAATATGCAGGTTGGTGGGGTAAATATGTTGACTATCTGTTGTCATGATATAAAATACAGCCTATACAAAATTCTGAAATATTCAAATTGTTGATTTTGACTTCAGATTTGCAACTTCAAGTTTAGCCTTGTAAGGTTTGAATATTTGATCCCTTTAAAAGTAAAGTGTCCTCCAAGGTACAAATGAAATCAATTAGTAAGTATCAGATTACATACAAAAAGACACACCAAAAGGAAGTGCTGTATAAATATTGTGTGAGAGTTGATCATTCATCTGCAAACCTGACTGAGACCTCAGAGTCTCCTCAGTGAATGCTAACTCTGCATTATTCCCATACAAATTCAAACATGAGCATTTTTTTCCTCTGTTTTGTTCACCCCACAGACGGCAGCCACAGTGAGATGTCCCAGCCTTCACTAACCATCCAGACATATACATACGGAGGCTGTGAGTCTGTGGAGATGTCCTACCAGGCAGGCCAGTTCCAGCCAGCCATCCGCGTAGCCGATCTCCTACAGCACATTACTCAGATGAAGTGTGGACAAGGCTATGGATTTAAAGAAGAGTATGAGGTATGGGCAGGTTTTTTTCCCCCCAAAATCATTTTATAGTTTCTCCTAAATTCCTAAATACTTGAGCTGTGGTGTCATCAGCCTGTTATTTTAATGTTTTTATGATAAAACTCAAAAGGTGTCCGTCAAATGTCAGCAGAATTACAGCAGGAGCACTGGAGAATCACAGTTAGACTTCATTAGCCTCAGAGTTACATACACTCAATCAAGTCTCATAGAGCCTTAAGAGCTAGAAAACTTACCAACATTCAGAAAGCTCTAGAGTCATAGAGTGTGTTTTGGATCGTAGACCTGACAGAGTCTCATAGAATCTTAAAAGCTGAAGACCTAAACAAGTTTCAGAAAGTCTTAAGAGTCACAGGTCTTACCAAATGTCAGAGTCATAAGGTTCAGAGACCTTACCGAGTCTTAGAGAGTCTTAAGAGAGTCTCAGAGACCTTACCAGGTTATGTGGAGGCCTAAACCTAAGAGCCAGATGCTGTAGAGGCTTTCAGTGTGTCAGTGTATCCCTAGCTGAAGGACATTTCAGCAGGTTATCAGATTAGGTGAGGAGGTTCAGATGGACCGCCGCCAAGCCTAGTGTCACATGTGCATAGCAAAACAGATGTATCTCAAAATGGATCTGTTTTAACTGGAATCTGTTCGAACCGGCTCATCATCTAATCAGAAAGCTTACATGAAATTGTTTCCCAAATTAAACTTATCACAGAGTGAGATACCATCAGCTTTCTCTGGAAAAGCTGGTCGTTTTCCAGGGATGATTCACTCTGTCAAACAGGGTTGACCACACAGAACACCAAAGCATGTATCTGGAGTTTTTCCAGCTTTTGCTGTCATAATTGGGTAAGTGGTATGTTGGTGTTAAATGAAACATGTAAGTTAAATCTTTCAATTACAGGAAAACATTTTTTGTTGTTGTTGCTGTGAATGTCAAATATTCATTGGGAAAAGAAGAAACTATAAATTGTCTGAGAAAATGAGCTGTGTAGGCGAGTAGTCTTCCATTACAGAGACAGGAATATAAATAATCTTAATTATGGAGAAATCTGTGTCAATTTAGGATTGCTTTCTGCTTGACTAGTTTACATGAAACATGAGCTGCCGCTCCTGATCCACCCACTTCCACGCTGCTTAGAGCAGATTACCCCTGTGATAGTAACCCAGCAGTTCTGCTCCATTTGAACTTACAGAGAAAACAATTCTGAAGCTGTCTTAGATGGTTCTCTCTGTACATTGCTTTGTTTTCTGGTCTAATTCCTGTCAACAAGACCCTCACTTTTGGAGGACTAGTTGAGGATCCTTAGGAACCTCACACGACGAGGAGGATTTTTATAAAAAATGGAGGGGAAAACAACATCAGTACTTGCACATCATAGCTTTAGGTTGTGTATCGTGGCGTTTATGCCAGTTTGTTTACGGTGCTCCTGTAGCGAAAAGAGCTTACACTTGTGAACGTGGCTGTCACTGCCGTTTTGAATTAGCATTTTAACAAGCCCTACGCTGCCTCTCTACCTACGCTGAAAAAAAAAAAAAAACAGGCTTTTTATACTTGACAAAGGCTTTCTTTACCTCCTTAGATTGCTGAAGGTCACAGCGCAAAACAAGACATCCTACTGTAGCAGATTCAGCTTTTATCATGTAAAAAGTGGGTATAAGGAAAAAGGGCCTTGTGTCTTTCATCTGAAACTCGCCTCAATTATGGAAAACGTTTTAGATGGTGGCGTAAACTGGAAGAATGTAAGGTCAGTCAAACAAATGCCTTTGACTAAACTCTAACATAAGGTGACCTTCAAAACAGTTATGGAAATCTCAAGTGGCAAAGAATTAAAGAAATAGATCTGAAACAGACAAAATGTGCATATGCTAATTTCTTCCCCTGTAATTTCAGCTGTTTAAATGGTATGAGGCCTTTTCTATTTTTGTTTTTATTTGAAAGAGACACTAGCTTTGATATTAAGGACTTAAGCCTATTAAGCATTGAGCACTGTCCCTGTTTTCAAAAAGGTTTTTAGAACCCAAGTTTCTCACCATTTCTTTCTCTGTGTCTGTGGCTGAGAGAACTGTGGGCAGGTGGACTGCGCTCTTCACACTCTATGATGATCACTGACTGGCAGACATCCGTGTAGTCACAAGTAGAGTTTAGGAAATTGCCATTTCCTCCAAACATCTAATGTCTGCTAAACAAAAATGCAGCTTCTGGAATGATCCACAGTACCTTAGACAGAGGAGACATGAGCTGGTCTCTTCTAAGTGAGGAGTCTGAAAAGTTCACTGGTCATCTGGAATTCTAATTTGGTAAGAAAGATAATGTGTCTTAAGTTTATGACTGAATGTCATCAAAAGACATTTAATGTGTGGCATACTTTCTCAGAATTACCTCAGTGATATTTTCAGTGGAGTGATTGGGAAATGTGGGACTAATGTTGTGAGGCTTGATCCGTTGAGCAGGGTAAGAATGAGAGTGGGGGGGGGTCAGAAGGTGACTGTTCACCCCAGGTTCTGCTCTGGGGTTCCTGTTCTGTGGTGGACTCTCAGGACTCAGTTATAAAGGAGAGACACACTGTTCCTTGGGCGTGGGGCGCTGTCTGTGATAAAGTGTTGTGTCTCTCACAGGGAGAGGGTCAGTCATCCTCAGGCAGAGATTCTGTTATAACTGCTATTGGCTTATTGCCGCTGTGCCTCCTTATTCACACGCGGGCACACACACACACACACACACACACACACACACACACACGCACACATACTCACACATACTCAGAATCACACACACGTACACACACACACTGCACACAAAATGGTAGAGAAAAAAACAAAAAACAAAAGACTGAATGTATTAAGACCAAGTGTCCCCCACTCAGTGGTATGAGAATTCAGCATTTCCTGTCACACTTGGACGAGCCGGGCCGCTACACAGAGGGACCTTCTGGTGTCAGGGAAAATGTCTTTATGCAAGAGAAGCTGCACGTTGTTCCTGCAGTGGTCGTGTGTAATTTATATCTTCATATCTTGTAAGAGGGAGAGAGGAAGACAGCACATGGTGACTTTCACAGAGGTTGTGTGTCGACATATTCGAAAAGCAGTCAGATGGAAACAGAGAGACAGAGAGAGAGAGAGAGAGAGAGGGAGAAAGAGAGAGAGAGAGAGAGAGAGAGGAGGCTGTAGAAACGTATATCTGAACATACTGATACAAGCTGATACGGGCCACCTGTGTGTGTTTGTCATCGTAATCGACTCATTAATCACAACCTGACAGCTGCGAGAGAGAGAGAGAGAAAGAGCAAGCACTAGGAGGGGAACAAACAGGAATTCAGGTTGGAAAATGGCAGGACGTTTTTTTTTTTTTTTTGGTGAATGTGACCTGATTAATGTTCACCTTGAACCAAACTGTTGGGTCAAACAGTGGCCTGTGATATTGTATACAGCCAAAAGAAGGCATCATTGCATAATGCTATGGCAAACATGCACACATACCCTACTAAATTACTATCTTATACAGTAAAACATTATGATGACGACGGTGACGGTGATGACGATAATGATGATGGTTTAAACATTGGAAGAAGTGCTCTCAGTGACCTCCCCATGGTCCAGTCCCATGGCTCCTGTTTGTTCTCTTTAAGGGCAGTCTTCCCCTTACACCACATCTTGGCAGTGTCATTCCTTTACACTCATATACACACACAAGTGGGACTGTCTTCCACCCCACCCCCCTCTCTCTTTTACTTGTCTTCACCCTCCTTCTCTCTTTTGCGCTTCAAAGAATATTAAAAGCCAAAAGAAAAAAAAAACCTGCAGATTTCAGATAAAAATGATTCCATTAAGGTTGTTTTGTTTTTCTTTCCTCTACCAAACACACACACACAGAGAGAGAGAGAGAGATTCAGAGTAAAGAAGAAAAGAAAAACCAAGGGATTTTGAGATCTTGCTGGGGGGAATCTGTGATTCCCCTGTTCCTATCCCCTCTCTCTCTCTCTCTCTCTCTCTCTCTCTCTCTCTCTCTCTCTCTCAGGCCCAGAAAAATGCTAGGTAAATACATACAGCAGTCACTGCTGGGACTCCCAGACCCCCCCAGACTCAGCAGGAGTCCTTACATTACTCAGTCTAGAAGAGCTGAGTCAAAGCCTCCACTTGAAAGCGACAGGGCAAACCACCGGAGCTCTTTCATCTCAGAACAGCTCTTTCTGTTAGCATTCTTTTTTTTCATCTTCCAAAAGGAACTGATTCCTTCAAAGTTACCGTTACTGTTTCCAGTTAAATTGTTAAATCCGTTAGCGGTAATGTAACAGATAGAATTGAAATAATTTTGTCGATTGTTTTTGAGTCAAGTTATAGATTACCATCAAGTAACTTCTCTGAATAGTTTCTGCTACAAAACTGTCATCTCTTCCGATGTAAAAGTCTTAACTGAGCTGATGTTAAGTAGCCTGAATTTAACAAAGACAAATAAATGCAATATATCTTCATGCTGTAAACTCAAGTCCACTTAAAAAAATATATCAGTTTTATGTGAAGTTATTGTGAAGTATATTGTATAGTTATTGGGAGTATAATGCACACAGTGAGCATAATGCAGACAGTGATTGTTCTAACACACATTTCTCTGGCTACCAGAGTATTACTGCAACATATTTACACTTATTACATTTTACAGAAATCCTACTGAATTAAAGAAAGATTTAAAAAAAAACTGAATAAAAAAAAAGATGAGTGAGTTTTTCACCATCTGATGATGCGAATGCTAAACAAGATTAGGGAGTATGCCTGTCATTTTCACTGGGCTCATGTCTGACTAAGGGTTCTGATCTGACACAGGCAGACACGGGTCTTTATACTACTAGCTGCAGGCAATCCACAGAATCAGTGTGGTGAAAAAGTGTGTTTGTTTCTCGCCATGCTCTGGTCCAGGATGCCACTTGCCGTGGATGAGGTCAATGCTCAAGTCTCTGAGAGAAAAGCAACAGGGCCGGGCGTCATAATGAATGTTCTGAGAGGGGTAACCAGAAAGGGTGTGGATGCTGAATTTTCGACAACGAAGCCCTCATCCGCCATGTCAGGAATCCGTAAGGGAACGATTCCTGATTCTTAATAACTTGTCAACTTATGGAAGTTGGGTTCAGACAAAAAATTTCAATCCACTGCTATCCCTAGCTTGTCCTTTAAGGTACAGTGGAATTTCTGAAGACGGAAACTCCGCAGTAGCAGGGAGGAGGGGAACTGCAAGCTCCCAGCTCTGTGCAGCTCTGTGACAACCAGAGTGTCTTGATCTCTTTTAAACTCCTCAGACAGGTTGGCTTTAATGCTTTCTTTTGACATCCAAAAGCTGACTGAGCCTAGAGAAAAGCCAGGCAGAAAGAAAGAGAGAGAGAGAAACTTGGCTAAGGACATTATCAGATAGTGTGTGGTAGACTGGTGTGTGGTGAGCTGATAGTCCAAAGCTCTTTACTGTAGCCTCAAAGAAAGATGAGTCATGAAAAGGAAAAAAAAAGTTCTTTTCCAGGGCCTGGATCTGTTGGAAACAGAACATACTGTTAGTGCAGTTGATTATATTATGCTGATTTCCAGAAATGTGGAGTGAGAGTGAAAGCAATGGGCAGGAATTGCACTGTTAAATGTGACTTTAATCTTGTATTCATATACAGGCAGACTTCTTGTGCAGACCTGTGGCTTTAATCTTGTATTCATATACAGGTAGACTTCTCAGAACACCTGTGGTTGTTATGGCTTCTCAGGTGCTGAATGTGGCCTTTTTAAAATGAGCTCTTTATTAAGCTTATTACTTATAATTACTTAAAGTTAATTTTCAGGTTATAGAAGAACACAAGATTAAGTATTTGTAGGAAAATGACTGGTGCATAGTTATGCCTTATGCACTGGCGTTGTCATGATTATCATTTACCTTTTTGTTTAATATGGATAGTGTTCTTGCTTTGCCCCTGTTGGTCAGTGGCCAGTGAGAACTGTGGATAGACCAGTACAGTGTTAGGCATATCTGATATGAAAACTTGCCCAGTGTTCCTATATTTCACCTAATCTGGTTCTTGCTCTGGCTATGGATACTGGATTTCTGTATGTGAAAGACTATATTTCAAAAACCACAACTCTCTCACAAGGCTGACGGCTAAATGCCAGGCCACACTGTATGTCAGATGCTCCACTCAGCTGCCGTTGTCCATTCATGTGTTAATTAATCACAAAATTAATTTGAAAAGTTGCTGAGAATAAAATCTAAGCCCTACGCTCTTCAGAAGCTTGTGTGAACGATCAAGCTACAAATGCAACTCTGAACAAGACATCCTTGTCAGATCTCACAAATCCATCAAGACCAGAGCTCTGACACACTGACGTCTGATCCAGTTTATGTTACAGCTCCTCTCAGACTGTATGAGAATGCTCAGACTGTGTCTGGGCCACGCCCAGAGCTTCCGGTGGTCAGGTTCAGCTGTCGTGTGCATGGTATCCATACATTCCACTGCCCAGTCCCCTTCGGGAGGGGCAATGTGCTCTCTTCACATCCCACTCCCATCTCTCAGCCTGGGTCTGCCCTCTCTAGTATCGCCCTGCTCAAACAGAATGAAGATTACACCATGTTTCAGCTGGGCCCATTGTCCTCCTTCAGTAAATTCTTTATCCTGTAAAATGAATGCTGTGTAGTTATGTCTGTTCGCATGGTGACAGGCAATTCTTTTTGTACTAACCACAAATCCGGCAGCAGTAACTACTGCTGATTTGATTTTTTTTTTGTACTGAAGGCATTGAGTGCAGCAGTGAACCAAAAAAAGTGGTTTGTTCAGACTTCTCCTTCATAATGCATGCTACACTGATCCCAGTTTGTCAGTTCAAAACCAAACAGGAAGGTAACATACCTGTATAAGTTTTAGTACAACAGTTTCAATACTGTCGATTTCTAAATTCAGATTTGCAACTTATACCCCTTACATCACTGACAAATTGTTCCTCTTCTTCAGTTGTCGTTGGAAACAAATGTCTGCTGAGGAGGGTGAGACTAAAAAAGAGCATGTAGCACATAACGTTACCGTCTGTGATATCATACAATAGATAGGTTCAGTTCTCTGGTTCAAAAATGTACTGAAACACCAGGAAACCTGCTTTAGCTGCTCCACTAAAATACATTATTAACTTTTATGGTAAAAGAGACCAGTTTTAAGATTAGAATGTCTTGATAAACTGATATCATAGAACTGATATCAGAATGACATATGCAACCTTAACTGTAACACTGATCCTTAACAATTACCCTAAGCCAGTCAGCACTATCACAGATGATGCTACCTATAGAAAATGTTCTTTTTTTTGTCATGCTAACTTATGCTAGCAGAAACATTTGACAGAAGGTGGTTTTAGGCCGTTATAGTGCAGAAACATTTGACAGAAGGTGGTTTTAAGCCGTTATAGTGTAGAAACGTGACAGAAGTTATAGTGTAGACATTTTTTCCTTGTGTGATGCCGAGGAAGCAAAAAACCAGACCTATTTCATGCGAGTGATTGCCTAGTAGAGACTTAATTTTAGGTTGTAAGAGGTTTTTGTATGTACCATTGTTGTGTTTATTACGTGTAGAAGTTACGTTGGCATCATTGGGAACTGTAGTGGGAAAATACTGGTATGATGGATCTTGTAACCAAACAAACTACTTTACTGGTTTCATCAGATATGTAATTAACACTTAGCTAAGGATTCCTGAACTGTTAAAAAACGCTGGGCAGAACATGGTTGGGTAGACAAGGTTTTTCAGCCACTGTGTACTTGGACCAGTAAGTGAAGCAGGTTGTTGGAATTTTTTATTATTTTTTTCATTAACAGTAACGCTGGCATACAGTTATTAAGCATCCTTTAACATGTTGAACAGTCAGTTAAGTTTTTATTCTCCCAAACATTAAATGGTGTGTGTAAACAGTGGTTTTTGTTTCTTTGTTTGTTTTCCTAACTTTGCCTTTACTCATTTTACTTTTGTCAGATTCATTGGCATGTATGTGCTTTTACTCACTGTGACATCACTGATTGGGTGTGGCCAGAGGCGCAACATGCCTGGAAGTTTCAACCTCCAGAGCAGTGCAGCTTTGTACTCTTTAAAAAAAAGACAATGCATTGTTTGATGTAATGAAAAGAGTTTGCTAAGTTTATATCCAGAATTACAGAGTTTGAATGTAAAAGTACACATAAATATAAAACATAATATGTACCTTAGAATTACGAAAAATAAGATAAAAATAAAATAAAATTAAGAAAAATGTTAAGTTGTTAGTATGGACATAAACCCTTATATAATGCGCTGCGTATTTAATTACAGATAACTATTGTCATTTTACATAAATTTGTATTTCATTTAAGAAAACAGAAAAAAATACTGTATAAATAATATAGTAATTTCTGTAAAAAAATGAGAAATAAATGTAATTTGTCATTAATGGCATAATACTTAAAATACCAGTTGGGTTGTTATTTTACAGATAATGTCTATAATTTTACAGAGTTTTGTATACAATTAAGAAAAACAGAAAGCTACTGTAAAAAGTTATTTTCTGTAAAATGGGGATTTTTTTTTTTACAATGTAGTCTTTCTCTAACTGTAAACCCACTCCTCTCTTCCTTGTCTTCCTGCATCATTTTAGGGATGTGTCCCTGTTCTTTGCGTTTTATTTTTCACTTTGATCAGTCTATCAGCTTGCTTGCTTCCTTGGCCAGCCTTGTTTTCAGGTGAAGTCCCCTAAAGTCTTCAAACCCTTCCTTGCTTTGATTTCTCCATCCTTCTTTTTCCCATGAAGGTCTTTACATTCTGCGTTGTTTCTTTGATCCATGTGAATCCTGTTTACAAAGTGCCCTTGACTGTTTGATCTACATAACATTGCTAAAAGCTCACAGCTCTGTCTGTATTCTCTTATTTTATCTCTCTCTCTTTCTTTCTCTCTCTCTCTCTCTCTCTCTCTCTCCATCTCTCTCTGTCCTGTTTGTGCAGTACATGTTGTAGACATTTCAGATAAGTAAGGCCAAATGGACTTAGTTTGGCAGAAGTTTGGTTTGAACGCCATTACCTTGTGACCTAAAATAACTTGTGAAATGATTTCGTTTTACTGTTGACAGGATGATGAAGAATATAATGCTTCACAGAGTCACTCAGATGATCCCCTTCAGGAAAAATGGGACTCAGTGCTCTTTAAAATTGACTGCTTTTTTGCTAGCTCTATTTTAATGGACATCAAAGTGCAGTTTGGCATTAAGAGGTTTGCCATGAAGAAACCTCTCTGTCTGTTCTCCGTCTGTTGTCCTGGGCATTTCAACTGAGCAAAAACCTATTATAGAACTTCAAGTGTGAGGGCAGCAAACCTTGTCTTTTTTTTTTTTTCCCTGACATGCTCACGAGAAGCAGCTGATTTGACACAGTGTATACAGAATACATGGTAGGCAGTGAAAAAGCTGAATATAGAAATTGAAACTGAATAGGACACAGTAAAGTTTTCATGACCTGGACCAACAGGATTTTAATGAATTGCTACTATAGAAGGCCAGGATGTTGTTTCAGGGTGAAATTCAAAAGCTAGCTACACAAATTCCTGTAATCACATGGTGATAAACAGTGTAAACACCACATGTCTTCACAGAGGAGCCTTGGAAGTTTTGGCTTTGTCTCTGAAGACAGATATGTTTTTCTGTGTTGTCAAAAGGTTTTTTCATGACTCTCAATTCAAGCCTTTTTTTTCATAGAGACACAAAGGCCTTTGACAACTAAAACATCTTTCCTTTGATAGTTGTTAAAAGAGAGAAAGAAAAAAAAAAAGATTTCTTTTTGGACTTTATCATGAAACACTGGAATATTATCCTGCCACAGCAGTGAAACTGTAATGCTGAGAGTGAGACAACCCCGCTCACTGTCAGCACCGTCTGGTCCCACTACATCCACTACAACACACTGCAAACCGTGGCCCTGTTTGGAGTTCTGTCTGTTGTACTGCTGTGAGACAAAGCAGGGAGGCCAGGGAGTCATGGGAGGTCAGGGACAGGAGCCTGGGGAGGTCAGGGAGAGGAGCCTAGGGAAGTGTCTTGCATACTGTCTTCTTCCTGAGGTCTGCTTGGCCTTAGTTCATATAACAGATTTCTTCTATGGGTGACATAAATGGACTGATTTTAAACTGATTTTAAAGTGTTTAATGGTTTTCTCTTAACCACGCTTACTGACGAAAAGACACATTATTCATCTCACAATGAACTTTTATAGATTTTCATGTAATATATTAGCATCAACTGTATGTACAGTTCATGCATAATCAATAGACTTTGTCTTCAGGCAGCTGCTGTCTATGCTGTGTAAAAGCTACAGAGACCTTATTAAAGAGTACAGTAAACCCCACTTACTTAGTATGGAACCAAAGGAAAGCTTGTCTTTTGAACTTTCCAACTCCAGGGCGAGCAGATTTGGGCTCATAGAAAAACTCCACAGACTTAATTTTCAGAGGTTGGAGGAGTGCTTCTGTTACGTGGCATAAACACACTTCTGTAAAATAGCTTGAATTACAGTAAGAGATACTGAATACAGAAGATAACTATTGCTTTTATTGTAGTGCACTCGCTTTTTGGATGAATGCCTTTGACTTTCACTGTTGTACACGTTGCATTTTTTGTGAGGTTTGTGCCTAAGACATTGTCCCATGGTTGAACTGACCCATGAAAAATGATAAAGCTTTATATTCTGATTGTGTGAAGAAAATGAAAGACAAAACAGAGAGACAGAAACAGAAGAGAGGCGGCCCGCACATGAATGAATGTCTGTGAGAGAATGGTAAATAAGATTGTTTTCTTTTCTCTTTTGACACTTCACATTTCAAAGAGTCAAACAAACACATCAAATAAGTGATCAAATTCCAACCAAACTTAGCTTTTCAGTACAGGATAAGATTTAGACATGTTTACCACTATGCAAATGAAGATGACTAAAATAAAACAAATATGCTCAAATGATGTGTGACTCTGCCACTCTAGACCAAAAATATGCAAGAAACTATGGTCTCCACATTATTTTACACAGTCTGCTGTTACTATGTTGTCCACTATAAGGCAGTTACACTGTGACTAGTCTGCTGTTACCATGGTGTCCATTTGTAAAGCAATTACACTGTGGCTGGTCTGCTGTTACCATGGTGTCCATTTGTAAAGCAGTTACACTGTGACTGGTCTGCTGTTACAGGTGTGAGTACAGGTTCTGCTGTTGTAGAATTCCTCTCCTGACCTGAGACAAAGAGAGAGTGAGTTTGTCTCCCTCTGATTATCTCAGTCACCCCACATAATTGTCTGCACTGTATTTAGAAAGATTCCATCAGCCATCCAATACAAGAGTGATATATGTTACATCCATGCTGTAATATAGGGGTTAATATATGGGTTATTATTAGGGAAGTCTCGATCCGATCTCAAGGATCGGTATCGGGGCAGGTCAAGGCATTTTTAATTTATCGGTATCAGCTTTATTGAGCACGACTCTAAGCCCAATCCTTTGTTTTACGTCAGCTGTCACACAGGTGTCATAAACAGAGAGCATAATTTGTGGCAGGACGCGGCTAAAATGTCTGCAGTGTGGAAATATGTTAAATTGGGAAACGAAAGCAGTCCAGCAGCCGCCTGTAATGTTTGTAATGCGAGCATGTCGCGAGGCGGTAGGAGTTGCGATCGACAGGCTACTACCGCTTTGATACAGCACCTAAAAACTAAACACTCAGCGGAGTACAGTGAGTTCACTCAGGTAACTCAGGCAAAGGCTGCTCCGAAGCAACACACACTGGAGGATGTACATTTAAGAGAGAAGTTTAAGAGAGACATACATTTAAGAGAGAAGTTTAAGAGAGATATACATTTAAGAGAGAAGTTTAAGAGAGACATACATTTAAGAGAGAAGTTTAAGAGAGACATACATTTAAGAGAGAAGTTTAAGAGAGACATACATTTAAGAGAGAAGTTTAAGAGAGACATACATTTAAGAGAGGAGAGAGGAGTTTCCTCGAGACAGCGACAAGGCCAGAAAGATTACCGAGAGGGGAACTGAATTAATCGCTTTGGATGACCAGCCCAGCGCTGTCATGGCGAATACAGAGGTGCGTTCAAATTCAGCAAACTGGGGCGAACGTTCCAACCCTAGTGGAAATTCCAGTTCAAATCCAGTAGAAAATCCCAGTAGAACACCAGTAGAAAACCATTTAAAAATCAGTAGCAATTTTAAGTGGGTCCTATTGGTTTTTATAGGGAAACTGAAACACATTCAACTGTTTCACAACTGGTTTCTACTGGAATGCCAGTAGACATCCAGTAGAACACCATTTAAAAACCAATAGAAATTTCTACTGGAATGTATTGGTCTGGTTCCAGTTGAAAAACAACTGATAGAAACTGCTGGTCTCAAATGGTCTGTATTGGTTGAACTGGTCTCAGATGGTCTATATTGGTTGAACCGGTCTCAAACTGTATTGGTTTTAGCTGGAGACAACTGGGTTATTGAGTTCACAATGGTGTGTGAAATGTTACAGTTGGTATTTAAATGGATTAAACTTATTTCAATTAGTGGAACCTCGAATTATAGTGAATACATCACTGCATTTAATAGTTGATAGAACACACACACATCTTTGTATACTGTAATCTATATATACACCTTGATAATGACAATTTAACAGAGAATACTGAAATACAGGCAACAAGTAAATGTATAAGGAATACCTTTATTGTCATTGTAAATGTACAACGAGATTCAGAGTGCAGTACCAAGCTACATGGAAGGAAATAAAGTATAACTACAAAATGTAAACATAAAGAAAACAGAAACATAAAAATACAAATATAAAATTATTTTAAGTGGCAATGCAGTGCCTCAGGAAATGTTCTGTTTGATTGATTTAACAGGCTATACAGTATGTTGGAGGATGGAAATTTCTGAACATTTAAACGGCAGTGTCAAATTCTAGGCGTCTTAATAGGCCTAAACATGGTCAACTAAGCATACACCATTCGCTGGTAATGGTTATAAGTACAATACAGAATTTCACTTTTAAAATCATGCTTTGTCGTTCTTAATGGCGGTGACCTCCCTGGTGGGTGACGCTGTTTCTGTCCTTATTTCGGGGAGGGGTCCCTCTTGTTCTCCGCTGTCGCAGTGAGTTCTCGATCTTCAGCTGCGTTATATAAAATCCGTAACTATGTACTCACTAAACGCATTAACAGCAGCAGGCATACTCAATATAAAGCTGTATCTACAAACAGCTGTTATCTGACCAGCCTAACGTTATTGTTAACTAAAAACAAATGGTAGCAAACGTGTGCTACATTGAATATACAGCTGAACGGAGACACACAAGAACTAATTCGGTAACGTTATCATCTGTCTTTAACTATAGTTATAACTATCAGTATAACTCTACTAGCATACAACGAAGTGAGTACTTGTTTTTTGTCATATGTAAAAGCTAAAGTAAGTTAAGTAAGATATGTTAAACACTTAATGCAATGAGTAGTTTACCAGTGGCAAAACCTGGCCTTGGTAATAGGCTCCGTCGTCCAAACACCCAACACTTGGTAGCTTTGTCGAAATCGAAATATTTTATGCGAGAAATGGGAACAACAGCCCGACAATTATCTTTCAAGTACCTTACCAGAGCAAACTTTTTTTTTTTATTGTGAACTAAAGGCTAACTGTAGGCTGTAACTGTAAAGCTGTGTTTTAACCGAAGCGAAATTCGCGGGTTTTGATTGCTTGCCTTCGTGCGACGTTACAGCAAGGATTTTTGAATACACCAATCAGATTACTCAAGAGGGGCTAGAAGCCACGCCCCCTTCCCAGGTATCTCTTCAGTCAAGACGGAGCACAAGCTGATCGTGTAATCAAAATGCTTGCTCTGATGTCATATAATTGTTTCAGTAAGTAGTGATCATGTCCAAATAAACAGTGTGTGCACTTCTTTGGTCAGTTTATAGCCGTCATAATATAATTAATAAAAATTGACCAATAGGAGGGCAGAAAACTTTCTTTAAGTCATATACAATTTTAAAGATTAGTGTTTTTAAATTTTCTCTTTAGTGCACTTTGTATGTTGTTAATTGATGAATCAAACAATTCATTTCATTATATTTCATTTTTTTAAGTGCATTCTCAATTTACAGCACTTTCTCACCAAGTGCAGGTATTGGGTTTGTTAGACCAGTTGAGACCAATTGTTTCCAGTTGAAATAAATAGCAGACAACACCAGTTACATCCTATTGGTTTCAACTGGGTGGAACTGGTGAAGCAGCCACTGCCCATGGCTCTGTAGGTCTAAATGGGTATTAAATAGTTTCAACTGGTTTTCTTAACTGGGCAAACCATTACAATCTGAAAACCCAACTGGAACCAATTGAAACCAGTACAGACCATTTCAGACCAGTTCATCCCAATAGACTAGCTACTGGATTTTCAGCTGGAATTTCCACTAGGGAAGCGAATGGGTTATCTTTTAACTTTTAAATTTGAACGTTTTTAGGTCAGCATACTCCAACGACATTAATACTCAAGGCTACAAACAACAATCAAGGTATCATAACTGAAACACCTAACGCTAGCTGTATGTGATGTATGCGAGTTAGCCTAAACTAACGACCACACAGAGCAATACAGTCGATTAACTAACGCTAAGGATTAATAACGATAGTATACAAAAAAAGAGGCTTTCACAAAAAGTATCAACGTAACTGACAGACAAGTTAACCACTTGAGTTATTGTAAGGAGATTAAATAAAATCTCTTACGTATGTTTTCTGGTATAACTCCCATCTGGGCACACATCTCCCTTAGTCCAGCGTCCATGTTTATCCGCAGAAAACTACCTCCTCAGACAGTTTGTGTGTGTTCACAAATGTTTGCAGTGAACTCAAAGGAATCGAAAAACTGTTTGAAAATGTTTGAATGTTTGCCTTTCTGTGCTAACTGAACGCACCTCAGGTTTTCTTTTTTTGGAGCCACGGTAGGCCCTACCCTCTCGACACTACATTTCTGACACTGCTCTACCAGAGATTTACAGCAAGGTTTACTTTATTATTTTGTAAAATAACAATAAAAAAAGAAAAATTGAAGAATAGTTTGGGTGCAATTTTTTCCCTAATGCATTGCTATTCAGTTGTCAAACATATACATTGAATTGATTTTAATAGCTTTAATGTACTTGAAATGTGCACTGTGCAACTGTATTATCTAGGAAAATACAAGTATTGGATCGGGACTCGGTATCGGCAGATACTCAATAATAAATGACTCGGATTGGGGGCAAACCTATCATTGATCCTTTGATAAAAGCAGATAATATGCCTCAAGACATAACAGTGAATTTCTGCCAACATGTGAATAGTACAGTTTTTTGCATATGTGCCTTTTTCGGAAATCTGTGTATATGTGTGTCTATAAACATATATGCGCTTGCGTGCGTGCGTGTGTGTGTGTGTGTCTCCATGTCTGTGTGTGTGTGAGTCCCAGGAGCCAACAGAGGTATAACTGTTTGTTGTGTTTACAGGGTCTTGCCGAAGGACAGACTGCCCCATGGGAAACCGCCAAGAAAGATGAGAACCGGAGCAAGAATCGCTACGGAAACATCATAGCTTGTGAGTACTGACAAGGTTTAGACTCCAGAATAAACCCAAACAACCCGGCCTGCAGGGCCCAAATAACAACCAACATGAGCAGTATAACAGACACACCACAGGTTCTCTCACCAATTCCTCAATGACATGAGCATAGCTAAGACACAGACATGCTAATGTAAATCTCACAGTACACTTTAAACCTATACATCAGCCCATGTTGGCCATGGCCATCTACTGGCTATAAATTCTGTGGACAGAGTGTGTGTTTCAGACAGTGTGTGTGTGTATGTGTGTGTGTGTGGACAATATGACCACACTGGACTGTGTGTTTCAGACAGTGTGTGCGTTTGGATAATAAGACCACACTGGAGTCTGTGTTTCAGACAGTGTGTGTGGACAATATGACCACACTGGAGTCTGTTTCAGACAGTGTGCGTGTGTGTGTGTGTGGACAATATGACCACACTGGAGTGTGTGTTTCAGACAGTGTGTGTGTGTGTGTGTGTGTGGACTATATGACCACACTGGACTGTGTGTTTCAGACGGTGTGTGTGTGTGGACAATATGACCACACTGGAATGTATATTTCAGATAGTGTGTGTGGAGTATTTGTAACTGTCTTGACAGAGATGGAACTTTACTGTCTTCAGCCTCAGATGAATGTCATTGGTGGAGATTACAGTAGATTAGTGCGTTATTATGGTGAAGTAGAAGTCGGCGAGAACCTGCATTTTTCTGCATTTAATGAGAATCTCTTGAATGAGACCTATTCACTGAGAATAAACTGCCTGTGTCTGCTCACAGAGACATGAAACAGATTTGGTGGTTTGAGAGTTTTAAACAGAATTCCATCTGGAGCTCTTCAGATCACGCTAACATTGGGCTCAATAACAGGTAGACTGTTCTGTGTGTTGAGTCTGTTGTGTGAGGGGGTTGTAATACCTCTTAATGAAGGCCTTGTTGATAGCCTGTCTAAAAAACGGAATGCTTTTATGATGAAAGCGCGGTCAGAATGGAGGAGACTGTCCTGTTCTGATAGCAGACAGGAACGATGATGAATAAGCCATTAGCCTACACCTTTTAATTACATGCACCAGTAATGAAAACTCTCCATCTTACTGTATTTGGCACACACAAAAAAAAGTTAATTTCCTTGTGAAAATATTGGAGAAGGCAGTGAAAGCAGGATGTCTTCATTTAAACAGGGAAATCTGCCAGGGGCACCTCCCACTTAATGGAGTGATTTTTTTTTTTTTTTTTTAGCGTTCCCGTTATTATGGGGCCATTCTTTCAGAGCAAAGTCATCCGTTTAATTCAGCCAAATCAGCTACTTCACACTAACACTAATGAACTGTGTGTTATGGCTAAGCTGTGATTTAAACAGCCCAGGCTCAGGCCTGCATACATTCTGAGCGTGCTCAATTATGATGTCATAGACACACAGGGCTAATGTCTCATTGGCTGCACTACATGAGATGTGTGTTTACCAGGCAATAAAACTGATATTTACAGGTTGATCAGTCCCACATAAATTATCAGTCCCACAATAAATTATCAGTTCAGCAGCAATAATATGCCTTTAGTTATACACACAGAGAGAACCTGAGAAACCCGATTTCTACCACTGAAACAGAACTGTTTTTAAGAAGTGTTGGTTATATAGTGAGTAAGCCAGGGGGGTGTTTAACCAGTACTGATTACATTTTACATATGTACCAGCAGTGTTTGCCTTTGATTTTGACCCATAAGCCTTTGCTCCTGTTTGACAATAAAGTGTGGTACTTTTCAGTGCATATAAGCATTCGTAAACACTAAATGTAAAGATGTAAATGTGAATCTCTGTGATTGCACACACACTGTGAACGGTGGATTTCTCCTCTGCATTTAACCCATCTAGCACATAAGTAGTGAATACACACACCAGACACAAGGAGCAGTGGGCAGCATGGGGCACACAGCCATGGATATCAGTCCTGGAAATTGAACCAGCAACCCTTACTCACAAGCCCGGTTCTCTAACCTGTAGACCACAAGTTGTGCGTGCGTGTGTGTGAGTGTGTATGTGTGTATGTGTGTATGTGTATACCACTTCATTGTTAGTGCTGTTGTTAATTTCACATCCAAAATACATTTGAAGTCATGTTTCAAATGTAATGGGATATTGAAGTGAATTTCCAGCCAACTATGTTTCATTTGAACCTGTCACATCTAAGATTCCCTCTAATCAGGACACCGTACTGCTGCTAACCACGCGCACACACACACACACACACACACACACACACACACACACACAAACATTTAACTAGATTACCTTCAACAGTTTATAGAAAAGTGGGAGACAGTTGCAATTAGAGGCATCTGTCCCCTCGCGTTCCTTCAGTGTGTTCTTGGTGTAAACAGAAAACGTCCCATATGTTCATCTATAATTCAGCAGAGTCTAAGCTCAAAATAAACGCGTCATTGGCAAACATTTACATATCACAGAGCACTGGTGAAGGAGGGGAGCTCACTCACTTACACACTATCCAGCACCAGCGCTGCCCACGCTAACAAATGCATCCTTCTCTTTCTTTCTCCTCCATCTCTCTCTCTCTCTCTCTCTCTCTTCTTTTCTATCTCTATCTTCCAATGCTGTTACTTGAGGAGTACCTGGACATTTCTATACTGTTTGTATTGTCTTTGTCTAATGATGAAGAGTGACTGGACATGTCTACACTGTTTGTATTGTCTTTGTCTAATGATGAAGAGTGACTGGACATTTCTACACTGTTTGTATTGTCTTTGTCTAATGATGAAGAGTGACTGGACATTTCTACACTGTTTGCATTGTCTTTACGAATACGAATTTGTCTAATGATGAAGAGTGACTGGACATTTCTATACTGTTGGACAGGCTTTGGAAATATATCTATTATTTTGCCATGTTTATAAAGGGTATAGAGTGAGAGAGAAAGGGGGGGGGGCAAGAAGCAGACAGATCTGAGGCATCACTGTGGTCAGACAGATCTGAGGCATCACTAGACCTGGTTTATGGCTGAAACAAAGGCCATGTTTTTGTGCAGGATGCTGTTGTCTCTGGTAGAGTGTTTAATACAGGCTGAGCCATTCAGGGAGAGAGAAGCCACACCACTTCAGTCAGAAAGAAATAACATCTCCACTTCAGCTATATTGATCTCCCTGGGTTTAGGTCTTGCATTCCTAGCAGTGTGTGAAATTGTGTGTGTGTGTGTGTGTGTGTGTGTGAGGGAGAGAGAGAGAGCTGCTGTAATCCCAACCATAAAAAATACACTATAAATGAGATTTACTTATTTAATTATTGGGTTTAGAGCAATAAACACACATACACATACACACAGCGACATGCATGTGTGCAAGAAAGGTGTGTGTGTGTGTGTGTGTGTGTGTGTGTGTATAACACATAAATGCTATCTATTTTATTTCTATCTGTGAACATAACTGGACATGAATGGAACATTACTTTTGAATCGTATTTGGTGTCAAAAGTGATTTGGTCTTTGTTGAGCAATAGAAGAGCTTTTAAGAGAACACTGCATTCTCCGTCCACTCAGATGGTTATTGATTATAAAGGAAAGCCCGAGGCCTGATTGGACTGTCCGTACATGGCAGGTTATTGCACTGCCTGTCAGTCACTTTAGCAACTCCTGTTTTCACCACTGTTGTGATGCATATACGATTCACATATTACATATGAATGATAATAATCACAATGAGTCAGCTATTCAGGTTCGTCTCGCTTCAAGTGTCAGAGTGTGTGTGTGTGTGTGTATGCGCGCGCATCTTTCAAAATGACCCAGATTCTCACATCCTAACCAACATTAATTCCACACACATACCTCCCTAATCTTCAGAGATTCCCCTGAAATCTCCTCATAATAAACAAACAAACAAACAAACAAATAAATAAGTGAGCATGTGATGTATTGACCAAAGCCTAAGCAATGCCATCCCCAGACGGACTCTGAAGCCACTGTTCACTGTTTGTTTTTTTCCCCCTTTAGTTCTCAACAAAGAGTTTGCATTAACCAAATCTCTCAAAATAAGAGCTTTTAACAGCATTAATCATAAATACACCCGACCAACAATTATACAGAAAACCAATATTTCACACCAGATTCCTTCTCTTTTGTTTGCTTCTTTGCAAAAAATAAATAAATAATAACTTTATGGTAAAATCAAGGTCAAAAAAACTATATAAAATATAAGAACTAACTGGATTCTTTTTAATGTTTCACGCAATTATCAAACCAAACTGGACGACTGAGATGAATCATCCAGCTTGAAGGATGGAAGGGGGATTGAAATGAGCAGTTGTAAAATAGTGATGCTTTGGAACAGTTCTGCTTTCCACAGCTGGACTCTGAACACCTTTGTCCTGCCCAGATTGGTAACAACACTTGTATCAAGCATAGGAAGTCTCACAGCAAAGGGGTCAGAGCAAACACCTTGCGTCTGCACCCAGACCCAGGTCCTCGGGGGAATAAACGTCTAATCTTGGGACCGGATTAAACTGGATAAACTGTAGACATGGCCGTTTCCTGCACGCTAGGAGTGCTAGTCAGCATCTCGGCCATGGAACCTCGGGAAATGTCTGCATTTAATAGGCTATTTAAAGTGCGTAATGCATTGAACCAACTTGACAGTTTAGCAGGGCTGTGTATTAGCACATAAAAGGGTGACACAGGCCTTCCATGCAATGATTAATAGACTAGCAACAGAGTAGGTATAGCGCTTAAAAAGAGCCCCCCTTCAGCATAGCTATTCACAAATCAGGGTTTAGGATTTTTTTTTAATGGCTTTGAAGCTGAATATGTCTCTTTTCAGTCAGGCTAAGCCTCACACAAAGAAACAGAACTGTTAAGTTTTATTAGCAATGATGAAAGGACAATTTTAAAGAGTCAAATTCTGACCATACTAGAAATTTCTCCGTTTCTCTTTAATGTACCTTTATTTTTTGCATCAAAGTCTCACACCCTTGGCTCTCTGAAGTTTGATGTTGGTACCATCCACCATCCATTCCTTTTTTTTTTTTCTCTCATTCATCCATCTATCTATCCATCCTTATCTCCAAGTCTCCACACTTGTTTCCCAATGTCTTATGACCCATCTCTATCTGTTCTTAATCCCTATCATTATTCATTTAGCCCTGCATCCTCACCGCCCCTCTGTTTTTCAGTCTTTGCTTCCTTTCTCCCTGTGGCTGTTGACGTCAGATGTCAGGTGTTGAGATGATTGTACTGCCACTCTTTCTGTGCCCTGTTTTTCCTCTCTGGCCTCTGGTGAGGCACAGAAGTGTGTCTGCTGGCATATTAGCCAGCCGTGGAAAACCTGTGCCGCTACAAATCCATGTCAGCTCACAAGCCTTCTATTTCTCTCTCTCTCTCTCTCTCTCTCTCTCTCTCTCTCTCTCTGTGGGGCTTCCTCCTCAGCAGAGAAACTCCCTGCTGCTTGCTTTTGTTGTGACAGCTGACATGGTTGTGTTTAATTACCTCTCCCTCCCCAACTGCCTCCTTTCACTCAGTCTGCTTGAGACATGAGGGCAGCAGGCGGATAAAGGCCTGTGTGAGAGGAGAGGAGATGAGCTGTGTACATGACCATGGTGAGAGAGAGAGAGAGAGAGAGAGAGAGAGAGATGCAGACAGTGTTGGGCGTTGGTCTGTTTTGAAAAATTAAGAGTTAGAAACAGAAGATTCTCAACACAATATTCTCACAGCCCCAGCTTTGAACTCGCTTATTTGTAGAGGGAGAGAGAAAGATGGATAGAAAAGAGAGAGAGAGAGATGGATAGAAGAAAGAAAAGAGAGAGAGAGAGAGGAGGAGGACACCTCCGGGTGCCTATCTACAGAGTGCATTAGATGGCTCATGGCAGACATGCCTAAACCCAACCATTTGCATTTTTAACAGAGATCAAAGCAAAACTGCACGTGCCACTCTCTGACGAGTCCTCTAGCGTGTCTCTCTCTCTAGTCTGTCTCTCATCACTGTATATCTGCTGATGGCATCATTGGGAGGTCTCTGATGAATGCTCTTTTGAGAGACAGAGAGAGAGAGAGATTTTTTTTTTTCATTGCCTTTAATACATCAATTAATCCATCTTGATTCTGTCCATATTAAGTGATGCACCCCAACCAAAAACCAAACATGTAAACATTGTAACTGGGTCTGTGAAGCCCTCCCCATTTATTCTATTTCTTCTTGTGAGCAAAATAGCCAGATAGGCTAAAATTCACCAGACACACTACTTAAACCGCTGTACAGAAGTATACCGTGGCCCCAGTATGAAGAGCTCGAATGTGAGCGTTAAACCCAGTTTCATACAGAGTCTGTATTTAAGTCCAAAAACAGGATTCAACCGTGAACATTCTGTAAACACATGTTGTACAGTTTCTGCCCTAAAACAGAAAGGGCAAACCACCCCCACGCCTGGGTCAAAGTGAGATATGTCCTTATTTGTTGCTATGGCCCCAAAGAGAGAGAGAGAAAGAGGGGGAGAGGGAGAGAGAGAGAGAGAGAGAGAGAGATAGGGTGGGGTGTTTGACTCAAGAGCAGTTAATTTTATAGCCGGTGCTGATTGTTGCTGTACAGTTGTGTTGATGCTGTCTTTTGGAGGATATTTCTTACCCTGTTCTGGCTGCCCTGAGACTGGCCTCCTCGTCAGAATGCTACCAAGAATCTTTAAAGAGGAAAAAAAAGATTTCTTTAACTCTCTAGGACAAGACACAACACATAGAAATTCCCTGAGTTTATTTTCTGACATGGCGGATGATTTCTAACCACACAACACACATTCTGATCGCTACGTCGCTCTTTCACAATTTTAACACTTATCACCAGCTGTGCAGTGTCTGTACATTGGGGAGGAACTGGGCATGTGTTTGTGTCGTGTTTATTCTTTGTACTTTGGAATAATAGACCTGCCTTTCATGCAGGACCAGTGCCCGTATTTCTAAACACGAGAAATATTATAAGAATGTTTCTTACTTCAAAGAAAAGAATATTCTTTTGAATAATTCTAAACTCAGTAACTAGTTACCTCACTCTTCTGTGAATATTTGTCCCTTAACTGGGTAAATGTAACTTTAGACATGCTCTTCTGTGAATATTTGTCCCTTAACTGGGTAAATGTAACTTTAGA
The DNA here is from genome assembly GCF_902362185.1 of Chanos chanos. NCBI lineage: Eukaryota > Metazoa > Chordata > Actinopteri > Gonorynchiformes > Chanidae > Chanos > Chanos chanos. The sequence goes on along the minus strand of NC_044501.1, from coordinate 22,568,128 downwards.
CATGCTCTTCTGTGAACATTTGTCCCTTAACTGGGTAAATGTAACTTTAGACCTGCTCTTCTGTGAATATTTGTCCCTTAACTGGGTAAATGTAACTTTAGACCTGCTCTTCTGTGAATATTTGTCCCTTAACTGGGTAAATGTAACTTTAGACCTGCTCTTCTGTGAATATTTGACCCCACAGATGATCACACGAGGGTGAGACTGCAGCTGCTGGAGGGTGACCCTCACTCTGACTACATCAACGCCAACTACATCGATGTGAGTACCGCTGTCTCCCAAACCCCAGACCACAGTCACTCTCACATCCACATGAGTACAGCTTTCTCCCAAACCCTCAGACCACAGTCACTCTCACATCCACATGAGTACAGCTTTCTCCCAAACCCCCAGACCACAGTCACTCTCACATCCACATGAGTACAGCTTTCTCCCAAACCCCCAGACCACAGTCACTCTCACATCCACATGAGTACAGCTTTCTCCCAAACCCCCAGACCACAGTCACTCTCACATCCACATGAGTACAGCTTTCTCCCAAACCCTAAACCACAGTCACTCTCACATCCACATGAGTACAGCTTTCTCCCAAACCCCCAGACCACAGTCACTCTCACATCCACATGAGTACAGCTTTCTCCCAAACCCTAAACCACAGTCACTCTCACATCCACATGAGTACAGTTTTCTCCCAAACCCCCAGACCACAGTCACTCTCACATCCACATGAGTACAGCTTTCTCCCAAACCCCCGGACCACAGTCACTCTCACATCCACATGAGTACAGCTTTTTCCCAAACCCCCAGACTACAGTCACTCTCACATCCACATAAGTACAGCTTTCTCCCAAACCCTAAACCACAGTCACTCTCACATCCACATGAGTACAGCTTTCTCCCAAACCCCCAGACTACAGTCACTCTCACATCCACATGAGTACAGCTTTCTCCCAAACCCTAAACCACAGTCACTCTCACATCCACATGAGTACAGCTTTCTCCCAAACCCCCAGACCACAGTGACACACACTGCTCTGGTGAATGTAAGCTAACACCTCCTATGAAAAGTGAAATTTCATTATCTTAATAATATGCTATATTTTGATTATTATTAAGCCTGTGTCAGGCTTTTGAAGCATACTGTTTATGTTTCTGTTGTACATGATGTATAAATGATGATTTTAAAGATATCTGGAGATGGTCTTCATAAATTTACAAGGGTGTAAATCATTAAAACCCATACTAAAATCAACACGGTAATTTAAATAGATGAAAATGTCTGTGTAAATATACATTTTAATACTTTCAAACTGGTAATTGCATATGCCGCAAGCAGGCACCTACGTGCACGTGTGTGTGTGTGTGTGTGTGTGTAACATCAGAATTTGTTGGCGCAACAGTTATAGCATGATGGTTATACTAGAGCCAAAGTGAGTTATTTTCAAGCGATTCGTCATGTATTTACACCGTCAGTCACCAGATTACACAGGTTTATTTGCAGGCTCTCTGTTCTCTGGGGTCACACTCATAGCTGCAGTTAAATTCCTGGCACTTTGTTTGAACCTCTTTATGATTGCATAACAGGTTGGAATGCATTCCAAATGTAATTCCTCTTCATAGAGACGTGTCTCACTATGACATAACAAATCTACAGTAGCCATAGTGTGATTATCGTCATTGTATGCTGGGGGCTAAAAAAACACATGTAAATTACCCATCAGCAGACATCAGAGCGGGGCTGAGTTCCAGCTGTTTATGGAATTAAACCCCCCCCCCCATCCACATCTCCTCACAGCCCTCACCAGTCCCCCCACGCCCCCACCCCAAGCCATCACTGCCATTTGCCAAACTAATAAAGCAATTACAGGGTTCGATCTCACTAAGGTTCCAGTCATAAAAAATCGATGGGAGCATTCATAGCCCTGTCGACAGGGAGCAGAGGGCTGCTGATACCTAATTTATTGCTCAGTGCACTGACACTAATGAATGTGTTGAACACGGCGTTTGGGTGGCATTGCCTGGCCAGATTGCTGTGTAGTATTGATGGTGCCAAAGCAATGCTTTTGAGTGAGTTATCTTGCTGACTGGAAAAAACAATGCTGGAATTCCCCCATTGTTTCACAGAGGAGGAAAATCATGTTACTCTCTCACAAGTTTTCAAGAAGGTTTACAATGTTTTTCTCTTTCCTTTGTCTTTTCCTTGTTCTCTCCTTCCTTTTTTGTCACAGGGATATCACAGACCAAGGCACTACATTGCCACACAGGGTAATTAAAATGGATTTACCTGCATTCACACAGTTAAGCACAGCTGAAAACTGTCCCTCAACAAGTGTACAGTCATTTCACCCTAGACATGAAATCTTATGGCAGTTCATAAAGCCACAGAGAAATGCTGCAGACTCATCTCATTACCTAATAAATGAATAAATAAATAAATGATGATATCTTTGCAGTATTGATGAGCTGTTGTCATGACACAGTGTTAACCGTGTCCACTCTGTCCTGCTGTAGGTCCCATGCAGGAGACAGTGAGAGATTTCTGGAGGATGATATGGCAGGAGAACTCTGGAAGCATCGTCATGGTAACCAACCTGGTGGAAGTGGGCAGGGTAAGTGTTAGTAGGAGATTATGGGTTATTGGTTATCGACATGAGCAGGGATGTCATACATTAAAGATGAGTGAAAACCAGTCTTCAAAATAACCAGTCAGACTTTACAGGGTGCTGTCACATCACACGTATGACGAGATTAACATATAATACAGTGGTAAATGTGTTATAAATGTGTTTATTGGTATTTATATGGGCTGAACCTGCCAGTTGTATTGTTTAAACACGTGAACAGGGGCAAACACACAAATTATATAAAAACGTCTAATAGTGAAGACATAACTGGGTTTGGTGTGCATAGAAGAAAATAAAACTGTTTTTTGCCAGTCACTTCTTTCGTAATTAACTGAAAGCTTGTGGGTGTAGAGGTTGATGCTCAGGTGTGATGGAGCGTGAGGTTGATGCTCAGGTGTGATGGAGCTTGCCCAGTGTGACTCTTAATTATGACTGGAGTGGAGGCTTTGATAGGTGCTGATGGAGCCTTTGTTTTTCTTTGTTTTGAGAACAATAACACTTGCCTTTCGCTCAGTTAGTCTGAGAAAACTCTGCTTTGCCAAAAACAAGAGATCTGGCAGTGGAAACAGGCCAGATGTGATTTTTTACTAAATTAACAGCTTTGCCATAATTCTCTCTTGCTCTCTGAACATTTGTGTGTGTGTGTGTGCGTGTGCATGCATGTCTATGTGTGTGTTCGTGTGTGTGTGTGTGTGTGTGTGTACGTGCATGGATGTGTGTGTGTCTCCTCACACAGGTGAAATGTGTGCGCTATTGGCCAGATGAGATGGAGATGTATGGAGATATCAAAGTGAATCTGATAGAAACGGAGCCTCTGGCAGAATACGTCATCCGCACCTTCACCGTCCAAAAGGTACAACCCACTTTTTCAGGGATAAGTAAGAACAGCAGAAACACAACTATTTGCCTCCACACAGTCCCCATAACTGTGGATATGTCATTATTAATCACATAGAGACACTATAGGACTGTCCCTTTAATGATTTACCCCTTAAATGACTATTCTGTGCGCAGGAAATTCAAAAGAACTCTGATTATGGCTCTTTTGACTTTCAGACTGGACTTGGTCAGTTCAGCACCAGTGCATGTATTTGGTTCTGTGCTGCTTCGGTAAAGATGGGTTCACATCAAACCGTTTTGTTGTGGACTGAAGCATAGAACTTAATGAGCTCACAGTTGAGAGACAGAGGAGAATTTGTTAGAAAACCAAGATCTTGATGAGGTACCCAGACCACGTATGCTAGAGAGGATCATTTTATTGTTGAATGTTTGAATCTCAGTAAAGCACATGTAAGGAAAGGAAACTTTTATAGGCAGGATTTGTTTAACTTTCTGGGGGTTTATGAAGCTCTAAGCATACACTGCAGAGGTGTGTGCTGTCAGCAAGTTTCTCCCACGCTTCATCGCCACGTCTCTCAAGGCTAATATAACTTAATCATTTCTCTTCCCTGCGAGTGTGGAGAGACAGAGAGGAATCCTCTTCCTGTTCTCTCGGCCCACTCATCTGTTTCACTATTAAAAGTAGAACGTCATGGTGACATGGCTCACATTTCTGACATCTTCCATGTTTCTCTCTCTCTTTGACACACACACACACACACACACATTCGTGTTTTATTCTCCCGCATTAAGCAGCTTTGTGAGGTCTCTCTGTCAGGCGTGGATTACACCGTGCACAAATCGCAATTAAGAGTTTGGTATTAGCCCAGAGACGTGGAGGTGTAGAGAGACTGATAGTTTAGTGGAGGATATTTACTAGAGGCCTTTTGCTGAACACTATTCTGTCAGAGATGCTTATTAATGAACTTTTCTTTTCTGCATCTCCACAGGACTAGGGTAAAAACACCACACAGTTGGCAATGTAATGCAGACGACTTTCTTCTGGTGTCATTGCATACATGATACTGACCTATTCCTGTTGGAAAACAACCTGGTCTGTTGAGCAATTGGAATACGTGCACCGATTGTTCATGCCCTGAAAATCAGTTCATATATGTTGCGCCACCAAGCGGCTATTAAAAAATAAAAAAAAGTACAAAACAGATTTGAACGTGCAACACTCTGAGAAGGGTGCAGCGGCTTACATCACTGAGGCACTGAGGCGCATTATCATCCCGTAGGTCCACAGGCTCTCATGTTGAAACCACCACATTAGCCCATGAAACTTGCCCATTTCTACAGGATGCCGGTACGCTGCGGTGGCTCAGCCACATAGGCCGCTGCTCCGTGCTCAGAGTGTTGTAGTTTTGAATCCAGTTTTGTACTTTTTTTCTCTTAAATTATTCAAGCACACATGTCAGGCACCGGTGTTAAAATCGGTTGGCGCACGAAGCCTGCTATCAGGCGAATGTTGTTGTGGTTATTAAATCCTAATAGCCACTTGGTGGCGCTTGTGCAGGATTCGGTGTATATGAACCAATTTTCAGGGCATGGACAATAGATGTGCGTTTCCTGATTTCTCAGGAGACCAGGTTGTGGAAAATCATTTTTATCCTGTAATAAGGAAAATGATTTGACCTCTCTCCTGTTTCACAGTAAACTCATTTGAAGCTGTTATTCTAAACTGAGCATTTCTCACTAAAGCTCTAACGGTCGTTGTTCAGCGACAGAGGCCGATGATGTAAGGGGTGAGACAGAAACAGTAGACTAGGGCAGGAACATCCTGGTTCTGTCCACTCACTACACATGCCCATATAGTCCACAGTCATCTCTTACACTGAATGTCTATGACAGGGAAGTAAAGAAATCATGAATGTGTTTCCCAGTCCAACACCAGCTCTGCTTTGCTAGTACGAGCCCACTGAGATGAAGATATGCCCTGAGAATTATGCTGATAGTATTGGAACAGATTTGAGAAGATATCCATTTCACAGCCAGATATTCTAACATGTACCTGGACAGACCGTAGAATGAGTACTCTGTTATTAATGCCAGCAGGGAAACATTTACAGGACATTGTCATTTGCCAATGTGCATCCAGATGATTGGGGGTGATTGGGGGTATTCGAGCAAAGCTTCAAGTGAGAATATGGAGATATGGGAATACAGGAATATGGGAACATGACAATGTGGTAATATGGGCATATGGGAATGTGGGAATATAGGTGTAAGGGAATGATGTTGGTGGAAAACGTCATAGAATGGGTTACTTACTCCTGTCCTCAGGTCTACATGTCACCTCAGCTTATTCTCAGTTATTTTACACAGTGATAACACAAAATATGAAATTTACACTTATTGGTTTTATTTACAATATAATTCAAAGGAAGTATGTTTGGAAACATATAATGACCTCAGAAGTTATTACTTTGTACCAAAACACAGAGACGGCACAGACATGTCTTACCACTCTGACACAAGTTTGACTCTTAATATGACATCCACACAGATTGAGCACATTTTTCACACAGTCCTAACCTACCTCTGTGTTCCTGTGACCTGTGACCTTGGTTCTCCGTCAGAAGGGGCACCATGAGATCCGGGAGATCCGACAGTTCCATTTCACCAGCTGGCCAGACCACGGCGTGCCCTGCTATGCCACTGGTCTGCTGGGCTTCGTCCGCCAGGTCAAATTCCTAAACCCCCCGGACGCCGGGCCCATAGTCGTCCACTGTAGGTGAGTGCTACACTAACCCCAGACCAGGCCCGTAGGCCCGTAGGCCCATATTCAGTCTGGTTCTGTTTATCATTCAGCCCACTTTAACATAGGACAGGAGGAGGTAGAGCCTGGGCAGTCATATTGTCTTTAGATGAACTCTGAGTTCACCAAATTTCTGAGTGACAGTCCATTTCTCTGTGAGGGACTATGGTCCCCATGTCACAACATTACGACCAGAGGTTGTAATTTGTTTTATGTTGTTTGTTTATTTGTTGCCATAAAGACTGAGAGGGGAACACAGAGAGTTGAGTGCTGTATGTGGAAACAGTGTTGTTTCTGTCATCATTGAATAAAATCGTGTCTTTCCTATGTTAACATTTCCTATGGAGACCACAGTTTACTGGGATCAGACCCCCTGGGGTGACTTCTCTGTTACTGCACTGTACAGACTGACAACAGAACCAGAAACACAAAGGCTTTCAGGGTAGGACTGTGGAAGCCAGAAGCCTTTACACACATGCAAGCACACACACACACACACACACACACACACACACACACACATACACTCACAGAGTGTGTGAGATGCTTCTTCAATAAGAGGTGACAGGAGTAGCCTGTTAAATGGCACAGTGCAATTTTGTGGCTGGCCCTGGAATCCCAAAACAAAGCAGATGTGACAAAGACATTTTCAGAGTGGATTAGCAACAGTGCCAAGTATGCCTTTTCTTTCCCCCTAGAGCACAGGGAGAGTGAGAGAGAGAGAGAGAGAGAGAGAGAGAGGGGAAGAGAAAGAGAGAGAGCAAGCAGAGGAAAATGCAAGAATGAAGAAACTGCAGTATTACTGAATATTTTGTGGAAAGCATGATGATGAAAAGAGTAAGATTATTGAAATATGTACTCATCCATAATGTAGGACTTTTATTATGCCCTGTGTGGTATCCATAATGCAGGACTTTTATTATGCCCTGTGTGGTTTTGATTCTTCTTTACTGCCTCTGATCCATATCATCACCATAAGATATAATAATAGTGTGATTTTCCCCAGAGATTACTCTTAAATATCATGGTCATTAAATCGTTGTTATCATAACAAGTTTCTCCAGAGAGAAATTACCATATATCTCTCCCTGAATGCTTCTGAGTACACAGTGGAAAGACGCCAGTCTTCAGTACAGTACTCAGTTGAAAGAGAGAGAGAGAGAAAGGATGGTGAGAGAGAGGATGGAGAGATAGCAGCAGAATGAGGGAGAGGTGATGAAGATGAAGTGTAAAAGATGAATTAGGACTGTGAGCTGAAACCGTTGACACGCTGCAGTGTAATTTCTAATTTCCTTCAACTCCCCTCTTCCTTCCCTCTCTCTCTTTTTCTCCCCCCTGTCTCCTTTTCTCTCTTTCTCTCTCCCTCTCCCTCTCTCTCTCTCTCTCTATCTCTCTCTCTCTATCTCTCTCTCTCTCTTTCTCTCTGTGGCTGCCAAGACCCAGTTGTTCACTAGTGGCACCATTAATCACCACTGCTGACAGGCAATCTGTGGTGCTAGGTCCCTGTGTGTGTGTATGTGTATGTGTGTGTGTGTCTGACAAAACCAAATGAATGATGATTCATCAGCCCCCAACCTACACACACACACTCCAAACCACACACTATCATTAACCGAGCTGAGTGTGTTTCTTTAAACACAGGATCAAGACCTAAAATCAAGACCAGAGCAAATGACCATAACCTTCCACCCAGTCTGTTTCTCTCTCTCTCTTTCTCTCTCCCTCTCTCTCTCTCTCTCTCTCTCTCTCCACTGAGTTTATAGACATATGAACTTGAGTATGTCCAGAGTATGTGTCAGCAGTCTTTCGCTAGCTCTCTGAATACTGGAATCTTCTGAATAGGGTTGAAACTGAATGTGACTCTTTGTGTTTTCCTGTGTTTTAATAAAGTGAAATCTTGAGGTCCAGGCAAACTTTCATTGGAAACAGAATATCTGCACGTGAACTGGTAGATGTCCCAATTTCAAGACTATCAGGGCAGTTCTGGGCAGTTCTGATGAACTGATCTCTCTCTCTCTCTCTCTCCCGGCAGTGCTGGAGCTGGGAGAACAGGTTGTTTCATTGCGGTGGACATAATGTTGGACATGGCAGAGAACGAGGGAGTGGTGGACATCTTTAACTGTATCCGAGAGCTTCGATCACAGAGAGTCAACATGGTCCAGACAGAGGTGAGTACCATGCTGTTGTTTCACAACCCTAACTCTTCCCAAGATCTCTACACCTCACTCTCTCATCTAACCTGCATGCTTTTCTGAACAGTTTTCATCCCTTTTCATGACAGTTTCAAGTTGTTGACTGATCGCCCTCCGTTTCTTGGCCTTATGAATATACATAAATAGAGAATGTTCTGGAGAGAAGTTTGGTTATTAGAAAATGGCTCATCATTCCATTTATAACACAGTAGACTTACCAAAACTTTGATGTTTAGAAATAGTTTCATCTATGAAACACAGCAGTGACTGTCATTGGAAAAAAACTTCACCTACCACAGGCCACAGATGTACTCTCTTCCTTTTCCTTTAGGAAAACTATTAGTAGGAAGGAATGGAAAACTGTCTTTCAGGTTGTGGATGGGCAGGCAGAACCTGTCAGAGAGTAGAAGTCATGTGAACTCTGTCTGCTATGTATGAGTGAACCAGGCTGCTTCCACAAATCAGACTGACACTGTCCAGTATTCTGAGGTCCTTATATTAGGCGTAGTTATACAGAATTAATGCAGGCCCATGCTACATGTCCTAAACAATCAGAATGGAGTATTTGACAAAGAAATATACATTGTGTTTCAACTGTAAGTGTAAATTCCATTAACTAGTGTTGTGTGGCAAAGTGGTACTGAAAAGGACTAACCCTGGGACCAACATTTTGAAAATGGTATGATACACACATTAAAAAAAAAAGTAAGGGAAAAAAAGAGAAAATGAATCTTTTTTATGGTGTGAATGGTGTGATACTGCATATGTCTGTGTCTGAGAGATTGTTAACTAACTGCAGGGACTGTATCTGACCATACATGTGCCTCAAGTTTGTGAGCACTTTGTTTGTGATTTGTCAAGTGTTTTTAGGAAAAGTATTGAAAAATCAAATTCATGACTTGGTATCAGTACCAAAATGAATCTTTTGGTGTCATGACACCAAACACTACAGTTAACATAAAATTACATACAATCTCTACAAATAGTTTTATATATGCAGTATTTATTTCTTCTCACTTATTTTGTTTTTCAGAAGGAAGAGTTTATTGTGAAACAAGACATTAAATAACATCTATAAGATGTGTAATGAGACCTTGCCCAGATAGATTTCCTGTGAGGAAGATTTCCCTGAGCTCTTACTGTGAGTGCAGTGTGTGTCAGCAGACACCATATTCATAAAGCCATTGGAGAATATTAGTGACAGAATGAGATTAAAGTGGAGCAGTGCTGATAGCAGAGTCCATTTTCAGAAAAGAGACGGCTGTGTGATCTCTCTTTTCTCCATTTCCAGCTTTCCTTTAATCGTCTCTGCACCCCTCTTGCCTTTCAGGAGCGTCTCTTTCACCCTCGTGGCTTTTAGAGAGGGTCACGTCATTTCTAAGTGCACGATGAAGATGACATTATGAAAGTCTTTTACAGAAACCAAATTGAATTTTTACTTGATACTTGAGTTTCTCGGCCAGTCCTGGCAAGCCGGATTTAACCCTGCTTTTTTGTGTACCGATCACCTTCTGAAATACTGTGCATTAAAAAAGCAGAAACGCTGAAATGGAGAAATCCTTGACAGTAGGGACATGGTTTGACAGTCAGATTTCTGATCCAAGTTATTGGAACTAATTTCCCCTGTGGATTCTTTAGTGAAGCTCTCAGACCGAGCCGGGATCGGATGTTCTGGAGACATCCAGGGTTTTATCCCTCTGGTGGTGACACAATATAGCACAGGCCTTAGACAGTGGTCTTCCTTTTGCCCTGGAAAAAAGTGAGCGACAGTTTGTGTAATGTGATACAATAAAGATATAATACAGGAGGAAGCCTGTCATTAGTGAGTGTGACTGACTAGAATTCTAAAAGTTTTTTGTTTCATCTCACGGTGGTCTGGAGCATGGGGAGCTGAGTCCGTGAGAGGATTGAACAGGTTTTCACCTGTAACAATACAGAGGTCAGAGGGCACAATTTTATTCACTCTGCTTGATTACTCGTACTGAACCCACAGATAACGTCTCTTTAATTGTGTCTTTGGACAGTTCTAAAATATGATGTGCAGTCATAGCAAGTCTGACTGTTTAAATCAGCATTAAAAAGAAGTAATGATGCAAAACACTAAAGATGCGATTCCAATTCCAATGCTTTCAGCTGCATCAAAAATCAGTGCAAATTCACCAGAAGTGCAAAGTGAGTATTAGAAAAGAAGCAGCCATTTTATTTTTTTGGCATTTGTGACAAGCTGCCATAAACTCATATATCTGTACATTAAACCTTCTCAAAGAACAAAAGATAGCTGTTATGTGAAGCTTGCGGCAAAGGTCTGGAGGGGAACTGCTTTAAATTGCACATTCACGTCTGCATCTGTGGTCAGGACCAGGTTTGGCGTAAACATGGACATTAGCGCAGGAGAGAGACTGTTCTACACATAATAGGCTCAGAGCGATCTGAGTCAACTTTAAGTACCATTCACAGATAATCCCCCTTCCAAACAACACAATGCAATTAATCTTTTAAAAGGCTGTTTCCTCCCCATGCCTCTGTGTTCTGTGTGAGTGTCCAGAAGAGCTAATGGGGAGAAGAGGTCAGCTTACACTGGATTAGGCCCCGACCAGATAAAAAAAAAAAAAAAATACAATTAACATTCAAAACCTTAAGCCTGGGGCGCTGTGGAGCTGCAATGTGAATAATTTTATATGTGATTTATAACTACCACGCGGCAAGAGCACGATTCTTTTGATTTTTTTTTCTTTTCTTTTCCAGGCCACAGTTAAGGGTTATACCTAAAGGTTTAGTAAATATAACAAAACGAGACTACAAAGCTAAAAATGAAAGAGAGAGAGAGAGGAAAATGCCTCTGAGCAACTGTTACCTATGGTAATGGCGAGTTTCACGCTCCAGTGTTGACGGAGGCAGAGTTTTGGAATTGGCTGTGATGAGTTGGAGTTTGTGGATATAAACAACAGAGCTGTCTGACTGACCTCCACTCTGGAGCTCCTAGTGTGAGTTAGAAGAGGCTGTTCTCGTTTATCGGGATCCACACGAAACGGATTATTTCTGACAAGATTCCCCAAATCTAGTCCCCCTGCCTTTTTTCTTTTCCACCACCTCTTCATAATTAAGGCCAGTGGGTTTTTTTTAACCTGGAAAACTGGTGTGTGCTCTCCTCAGACATGTTATGCTTGGCATGAAAATCAGCAGAACTGTGTCCCTGCAGCACTGGGAGCCCTGAGTTTTGAGAGCCGTGTTTCGTTTAACTCATCTTCCAGGACAGGATAAATGTTCACATCTGCTCAGCTGATTAATCTTTAAAATGTTACCTTAGCATTGTGGTTCTTAAGGTTTTGTGGTTATTCTGTAGAATGAGGCTGTTATTAGTGAAACACATGCTTTGTTTAAGCACTGTATGAGTTACTGGTTAAATGTTAAGAGTTAAGAAAAAACACACACACACACACACACCTGAGGCTCTAAGGCCTAATTATCTCAAATGAATCTGCCTTATAACCTGACCAGATTACCATGGTTACGAGATATCTTATATTGTCTGTTTTCTCTTTTCTTCTCCCTTCATCCTCTCTCTCTCTCTCTCTTCCCCCCCACCCCGTTCCTCTGTAGGAGCAGTATGTTTTTGTTCATGATGCCATCCTGGAAGCGTGTCTGTGTGGAAACACTGCCATCCCTGTGTGTGAATTCCGCGCCATTTACTACAACATCAGCAGGATAGACCCTCAGACAAACTCCAGTCAAATTAAAGACGAGTTTCAGGTAAATGCAGTATGCTCTGTCCAAAGACCCCACCCACTGCCACGCCCAGTTACACCAAACACAAAACCAGCCCGCTCTCTATTTCTTATTTTATTCCATTTATTATTATTATTTTTATTCTGCTTATTCTGAACATGGCATGCAGATATGTAATTTGGCTATCAAAGTAATTCACATCTTCCTGTCTTTTACTCTGATAAGACTGAAATGTTACTGGTGAATGCAGGACTGCAACACTGTGTGCCTTCTCTCATTAACTGCAAGGAATTATATAAATCTGATACATTTATTTCGACATTATACAAAATTTCTTCATAAAAGAATGAAGAGGGGCTTGGTAATGTAGGATGGACAGATTTAGAAATAGAGGGATGAAGAAAGAACAGAGGTCTTTCGATGAGATGAGAGAAATTTCCAATGGAGAGAAGTAACTGTTGTAGATTGTGTTCTCGTCCATATGCGGACAGAATCTCACATCTGATTGGTCACTTCATGAGCCTTTGACAAGCTGCTTCCTTCCCATAAAAAGTGTGTGAATGAGACATTTCTCCTCACGTCCCTCTGTATGAGTCATATTCATGTGAAATGAGTGTTCTGTTACCTTATGAAGACAGACCAGCCTTAGGTCAGACATCTGTCTGACAAAATACATCACATCTGACAACTTCTCATTCACTGTTATTCTCTCTCTCTCTCTCTCTCTCCCCTGCTCCTCTCTGTCATACACATACACGCATTTACCTTCAGTCGCAATGGCATTGTAGTGGGTCACCTTTAATGAAATTTAAAAAAAAAAAAAAAATACATGACTTAATTAAAGGTGAAAGTGCAGACAGGTGAGAACTTTGCCTTTGTTGGTTTTTTTATTTAGGAGAAAAAAAGGTTGTTCCAGTGGGTGGTCAGACGTTTGACTAAAGATTGAAACTTGTAACTTTTTTTGTTTTTCTTTTGGAATAAACTATAAAAGTTTGTTTAAATCCATCTGTCTCTGTCTCTCAGACTCTGAACATTGTGACACCACGCGTACGTCCAGAGGACTGCAGCGTCGGCCTTCTGCCCCGAAACCACGATAAGAACCGCAGCATGGACGTGCTGTCCGCCGACCGCTGTCTACCCTTCCTCATATCTGTGGACGGAGAATCCAGCAACTACATCAACGCAGCTCTCATGGACGTAAGTGTCACGTCCTCACGCCATGGGGCTTGGGAGGGATGATACCAGGGTTCATCCCACCACACACTCTTCACCTTATCTTAGTCATGATGCTAAGAGCTAAGCTAAGGGCTAAAAGACTTAAAAATGTCATATTTTTTTGGTAATCAGACAGCTGTCCTGGCCTATGACTTCTTGCTCAGGTTAACTAAAACCTTTGAGAGATAGTTCCTGGACACTTTCTCATTGTGAAGGAAAGACCATCTGTGTATTGACAAGAAAACTCAGCTCTGCACATGTAAACTTTTGCTGTTTTGCTGTATCTGGTATATGTGGCATTCAAGTCAGCTGTAGAGTATATTTATTAGTATAGAAAAGACATACAGAATATGCACAATAAAACACAAATAATGAGATGATATAACCTCACTCACTGCTGAGCTGTAGTGGCTTTCCACAGGAGGAGTGCGAATAAACAGTATGTAATGGCCTAATGGCCACTGGATTTAATGACAGCAATTCATTGTCAGAGAAGATGAGTTAATAAAGAGACAGTCCGAATGGACATACTGTAATCTCACCGTTCACTTAACGACAGGACCAACAGATAATCTCTCACCGTTCACTTAATGACAGGAACCAACAGATAATCTCTCACCGTTCACTTAATGACGGGAACCAACAGATAATCAGCATTCCAAACAGAATGAGCCCAATGACAAGCACACAAACACAGTGAACTGTGATAAAACTGTGATAAAAAAGTGGGCAGGATAAAGGGAATAGATATGTGAGTAAGTGGCTGAAGGTGTTCGTGTTCGTAACAGCCAAATATAGCCATTACTTTTTAAACTAGGCTCACAGTAAAACTCCCCACCCAAAATACCCATCAACAGACTGTTTTATGAGACTCCCTCGTGGACTTGGGTCTCGTCCTCGGGTTGTAACCCTGTCCACCCCGTCACCATTGGGCTTGCGATTCATGTTAGTACCTTGTCAGACAGGATCACCTTTGGTGTCTATGTGTGTGTGTGTGTGAGTGTGAGTTTGAATGTGTGTGTGTGCGCGTGTATGTGTGTGTGTCTGTAGGGGGGTGAATGGGTGGAATGCTGTCTTATTGATTTTCCTTTTTCTTCCAGAGCCATAAACAGCCGGCGGCCTTCATCGTGACCCAGCATCCCCTGCCCAACACGGTGGCCGACTTCTGGAGGCTGGTCTTTGACTACAACTGCTCCTCCATAGTGATGCTGAACGAGATGGACGCTGCCCAGGTAGGACCCCGAGGATGGCATGTCAGAGACAGGCGTTGCCCACTGCTCCAACATCCCTCTCCTCCACTGCTCCACCTCCCTCTCTGCCCCTCTGATTGATCCATTGCCCATTGGACATCAGCACATGCCTGTTTACTGACTGTTATTGGTCTGACATCCCCCTGGGCCACTGCCCCGCACATACAGTAGAAAAGGTTAGATCGATAGATGGAGATTAGTCGTGTAAATGGGGCTTTTCCCTCCATCCCTCTTTCTCTGGATAAAAGCATTGGCTGTGACACTGAATGGTTCAGGAATCGACTTATCAATGCCATGGTAACAGTGAGACAGACTAGCATTAAATCTGTTACAACTCCCTTATTTTCGTTTGAGCTGTGTATGTGAGATTTCCATGTCATGTTATATAAAGACTCCATATTCAGTTTTAGACAAGCATCTTAAATTGCTGACCAATCAATTATTTTTTCCCCTTCAGTGAAGTGTAGTGTTAAAGATCCTCTACTGACGGTGTGGCCGCAACACTTCAACAGTAAACCTAGTTTACTGAAGCAATCAGTTCTTTTAAGCTCAGTTCAGTTCTGTTTGCTTCCATTTGTTTCAGTTTGATTTGATCAGTCGAGTCTGAATTGCGGTGTATGTTGTCATAGAGCAGGAGGAGTGGCAAGCAGGAACCGATGTTGAGAAAGAGTGGTACACATTGGCACTGCAGCATTACAAAGAAGGGTTAGAATAGTTAGTCAGTTTAGGGACAGAAAGATCTAGAAGAAATGAGATCCATCTGAAGGCATTGGAGTGCACTGACAATGAGTGTTTGAGTGTATCGGGGAGAGGTCAGAGAGGGTCAACTCAAGAATGAAGCTGGGCAGAAGGAGCAGGTGGCCATCAAAATTGCCCCCCCCCCCGACTCTCCCTCTCTCTCTCTCTCTCTGTCTGTCTGTCTGTCTGTCGGTCTCTCCCTCTCTCTCTGTATTATGCATAGCTGGAAAACATATTCATAACATACATTCTCTTAAGCGTGCTCCAGTTATACCTGCTGTGAGACACACTAGATGTTACAGTAATGTTAAAAAAACACTCACTTTTTCCAAACACCATGTCTGACCATAGATTTTTGCTCTCTTTCTCTCGATGTCACATTTAGTATTGGTCTTAAGGTAGTGTTCAAAATAAGATACATAGAATAAGAGCCATTCTGAGTGTGTTAAGCGTGTACCTGAGGTGTAAGCACAGAGGTTGTGTGTCTCTCCTTGTGTTCAGCTGTGCATGCAGTACTGGCCAGAGAAGAGTTCCTGCTGCTACGGCCCCATCCAGGTGGAGTTCATCTCTGCAGACATAGACGAGGACATCATCAACCGCATCTTCCGCATCTGCAACATGGCCAGGGTCAGTGCTGCACAGTCACTCACACAGAGAAACAAGACTCTGGTCTGTAAACACACACACACACACACACACACACACATGCACGCACGCACACACTGGCTTAATAAAATTGTCACTGATCTGAAAGAGCTGTCCTGTGATGACTGACTGACTCTGGTGTAGAGCAGCATGTTGTTGTTTTTGTTGTTGTTTTCTCTGCTGAAATAGAGATTATTATTATCAGCATATATAATGATGATGTCAAAATATACGGACATTAATCACAACACGTTACAGCACAAGACTCTGGCCATACCATGTCATTTTTCGACGTAAAGATTCTAGCAGATTTAGCAAAGGACTCAACTTTGGTTTAAAACACCTCCTCTAGACTGTTCCAGCATTGCACATTTCCCATGGCCCCCTGCTCTGGCACATGTCACTTCAGCCAATCATGGCTTTGATAATCAGCTGATGATCTGACTCAGGTGTGATAGAGCAGGGAGAGGCCTAACGTAAGGAGACCTGTGGTTCCCAGAAGAAGGACTGGGAACCATTGGTTTACTCTCATTAATTATCATATCTTTAGCTTAGGCCAAAGTCAGTCCCCCTAGACTAACTAAACACATGACGTGATAATAAACCCGGCGTGGCCTGAATGCTGCATCTCTATCCCAGAGGAGTGTGTTTGCTGATTGTTTTGGTGTTGTCTTTATGCTGAGCTGTGAGTGTGATTGCTCATTGCTTTGGAGTTGTCTTTATACTGAGCTGTGACAGATTGAGTGAACTCAGCTGGTCTACCTAGCTCTGCTCTGTCCTATCATTTGACCTGTCATTTGTCCATTCGATCCACCAATGATCCGCAACGAGGACACAAAGGCCGACCTATTCAAACTGCTCTCGTTTCCTCTCCGTGGCATTTAGCGATCGTGGCGGCCACAGCCTTGCCCGCGGCCAGATGCGCGTCGTGTCCCGTCATGTCATCCGCAATATGTGAAAATCCAACTGACCAAAAAACATCAGGATCAGTGTTATCTCAGCAAATAGTGTATCTCCATGTGTGAAAAGCAAATGAAAAGCAGTAGAAATATTTACCTAAGTTAGTGAGTACAACGAATGTGTGTGTGTGTGTATGCGCGTGTGTATATGTGTGTGTGTGTGTGTGTGTGTGTGTGTGTGTGTGTGTGTGTGTGTGCGCACACGTGTGTATGTGTGTATGTGTGCGTGTGTGTGTGTGTGTGTGTGTGTGTGTGTGTTTTATTGAGTCGTCCTTAACTGTGTATTAAAACTCATGGTTGAAAAGATTGCTTAATTCAGTTCTTCTCATGCCTCTCTGGCTGTGATTTGTTACACTACACGCATACATGCACAAATAGAATTTTGATGTGAGTGTTTGAGTTGTGGATCTTGTCGGTGTCATGGCTGATATAGATGAGGGATCTGTTTGCCTTGCAGATTGCTTTAAGATGGTCGGAAATTCTCCTTGCTGGCAGCTTTTCTCTGCGTTAGTGCTTGTTAGCTTTCATTACTCTTGCATCATGTGATTTGCAAGGTTAAGCAGCAGTAAAAAAGTCACCCCCACCCCGCTGCTAGTTTTTCGCTCTTCATTGTGTCCAGATCCAGCGGTGATGGGACGTTTTTTTACTGGGTGGCTAATCAGCGTTCTGCTGCTTAGTGTGGTTAAAGCCAGGCCGCGTCACAAATTTGCCGTGAAATGGCTCCATCAGCGCGGAACGGAGCACACGACTTGCCGCCTGAATGCGAGACATGGACAACGTGGCGTGGCTGATGTCTTATTTTTTTGGTTTGGTTTTGCTGATGGGTACAGGGGATTGGGGGGGGGGGGGTAGTTTCTGAGGAGGCGTGTGAAGAGAAAGGAATTACAGATGCTGTGTCAGGCATTTTCTCCATGTGGAGATATACTGTGGAGAAAGACAGCTACCAAGTCTCTGATGAGGATAATGATGAAAACAGTGAAAATCCTTAATATGTAATGATAATTATGGTGAGAATGCTGATCATTTGGATGATGATGATGATGATGATGATGATGAAACAAATTATCATCATGAAATCCTGCTGATAGTGATAAATGAACAAACTAAAGATCTCTCTCTCTCTCTCTCTCTCTCTCTCTGTCTTTCTTAAACTTGAACTTTGTCTCTCTGTCTCTCTCTCTCTCCCTGTCTCACTCTTTGTCTTTCTCTCTCTCTGGCTCCTTCTCTGTCTATCCCTTTCTCTCTCTTTCTCTCTCTGGCAGCCGCAGGACGGGTACCGGCTGGTTCAGCATTTCCAGTTTATTGGCTGGCCTGCGTACCGGGAGACACCGCTGTCCAAGCGCTCCATCCTGCAGCTGGTTCAGCGGCTGGCCAAGTGGCAGGAACAGTATGACGGAGGAGATGGCCGTACTGTGGTTCACTGTCTGTGAGTAAAACCCTGTCACACCTCCAGAAAACCGGCCTCAGGGGAGGGCTCTCCTCTTTGATTGTTTGTTTGTTTGATTTTTTTTGTGGTTGTTTATATGTTTGTTTGTTTTTCTTCTGAAGATATGAAATTTGCTTCTCTTCTCTTCTCTTCTCTTCTCTTCTCTTCTCTTCTCTTCTCTTCTCTTCTCTTCTCTTCTCTTCTCTTCTCTTCTCTTCTCTTCTCTTCTCAAGCCTGTCTCTGAATAACAATAGCACATGAGACATCTTCCCAAATAAAGCTGAAAATTGGTTAAAAAAAAACTAAAAAACTCCAAACCCTGATGCTGATTTTCGTGGAGGCTTGTGAGCATTAACACCATGTTGATAAGTTCTTGCTGTGCCTCCTTTCCTTTTATGTTTATCCATAAAAAAATTGAAAGTGCCTGCGGTTTTAATGCCTTCATAAGAACACTGCATGACACTGACCAAAGCAAGAACATGTGTGCCTCTGTCAGGGACCAGTACAAACCGCCTGTACCAAAAAGAGCAAAGTCACAACTCCATTTCTCGTTCTTTCTTTCTCTTCATTACTAAATGGATCTGTCTTACTGAAGACACAAATCAATCTGAGTGTGTGTGTGTGTGTGTGTGTGTGTGTGTGTGTGTGTGTTTAAATGAAATTTATTTTAGCTGAGTTGTATACTTCTGGGATTTCTGACTATTTTTTCAGCACTTTCATTGAGTCCAGGTCTAAGTCAACAGTTAAATTACAATTTTTTAAAGGATTTTAGAGATATTTTCACCTTTTGCTGAAACTCAGTAGGTCACTTTGAACTGTTTCCAGTTCTGTCAGACATTTCTGACAGACCGCCATGTGTTTGATAAAATATTTACATGCAGGTTCACATATGAATTAGATTTTGCATCTTTACATCATTCATAATGACCAGGATTTTTTGACTGAATCAAACTGTTTTTGAATTCTAATGAGGACATTGTTTCAGAGCCAAAGACAGAAATGAAGATTTCAGATTGATTTCTGGCATGTGTCATGATCAAAGCCTTAGAATACAAATGATCCAGGCAAATCACTGCTGAACAAGTTCATTATTCTCTCTGCTTTGTCAAAAAAAAAGAAAGAAAAAAGAAGTCTAGACCATGTTGAATACAAAGCAACCTACTGAGCACAACTCTCTCCATCAAAAACGTGATTCTTGTCACAACACAAAACTCCCTCTGCAGTGGGGGTGCACTGTCATATTCAGATTTCCTGTGGTAAAATTCTTCTGGAATCTCCCACTCAGCTCAAAACATTGTTGCTGTCTCTCTGCAATCTTGCATTGTTTTAGAGAAATTTTTTCCTCTGTGTTTTTGCCCGAGACAAGCAGAGAATTTAGAATGGAGGAGCACTGACTGAAACTCTTAATAATTATCTCTGTGCGGTGACTGTTTTAGCCCAAGGAGGCAAAGATTGGAATGATACATTTGACAATAAACTTGAGAGAAAGGCAGGTCCGAAGAATCAAAGACTCAGTTTGGAGAGCACATGGCCTCTGTGATGTATCAGTTCAGTAGTCAACACTTTGCTTTCAACACTTGCTCATGTTTTATGTAACAGATGCACCATTTTGCCTCAGATCTACTGGTTTTATAAATTGTTAGAGGTTTTTCTCAGCAGTAATGAGGATGACTAGAATGTTAAAGCATGCGTAATGGAAGAGACAGGTACGAGGGAGTCTAGAGAAAGAGGAAGAGGGAAGTTTAAAACATATTTTAATAAGGGTTAGAGGGAGAGCCCAGCAGACCATCATTAAGACTCAAACCGCGTGTGTGTTCGCTGTACCAAACTCCTACCGACTCAGGAGACCTGTCACTGGACTAATTTACGCTCAGACTCCCATCTCTTTTGCTCCTATTTAATGAACTTTCTAGAGCCTAACCAGAAGCCTCCCTCAACGTTAACCAAAGCAAAGAAAGAGAATGATCTATTTGAGTATTGCAGGACTGATTTGTGTGAGGAATATCACTGTCATGTCAATGAGTGACATTTTCTTCTTTCTTTCTCTGTATCTGTGTGCGTGCGCATGTGTATGTGTGTTTATTTGTGTGTGTGTGTGTGTGTGTGTATAGGACTGGAGGAGGGCGTAGTGGGACCTTTTGTGCCATTTGCAGTATATATGAGATGATTGTGCAGCAGAACATTGTGGACGTATTTCACACCGTCAAGACTCTGAGAAACAACAAATCCAACATGGTGGAGACCATGGTGAGATATACCACATAAAGCACACCCATATGCCCAAAAATTATTCCAATTAAAACATGAAAACATTCAACTACAGCAAACCTCTCACAACCCCATCCACAAACCACTCAAACGTAGCCATGAATGCATTTAGCCCCAGTGGACTGGTTTGCCGGATCATGTATTTGATTTCTGCTGAGCCCACATCCTCAGCGCTCCTAAGAAGTGTAAGGAACTCTTGTGAAGGTGCTGTGTTACAGAATAGTCTAGATCCAGCAAATATCAACAGCCCCATCCTCCGCTCACACACACACACACACACACACACACACACACACACACACACAAGCTTCTATTCATATCCTAATGGGGACCTCCCAGTCACTCCCAGTATCCTGTAACTAAAGAATACTAATCTATCCCAAACCTTAACCCTAACCCTAACCCTAACCTTAACCAAAGAGATGTTTTGACACTGTGTTTTATCTACAATATAGTTTAGAAAAACATCATTCTCCTAGTGGGAACCGGCATTATGGCCCCCACAAGGCAGTTTTGTCAGATTATCCTATGTTACTGGGGACTTTGAATCCCCAGAAAGACACACACACATGCACTACACACACACACACACACACAACTGCTTTTTGAACTGCAGCTGAAATTTTGTCGAGCATGCCTTGGAGCTAATGGACACTGCAGGTGCAATTAGACATCTGTCCTTCCACCTCTTTTTTCTTCTTTCCCTGATAGCACTCAAACTATTATGCTCAATTTGACAGAGGACTGCAAAGACCCACAGCTGCGCTCCAAGTCTGAATCAGACCAAAAATAGACCGAACATACAAAATGAAAGAAATGCTCACTTTACCCTAATCCACAGCAGTTTTTCTTCACTTTTTCTCTCCTTACTCTTTGGGGGTGTATGTAATGTACGAGTGTTGGGTAAAGAAATAATGTTTCATCTTTTCTTTTTTTTTCATTCCATTTTTTTATTTTAGAAAATGACAGCTAAAATGTTTTGATGTGGACATTCCACACAACACAAATAACTGAAAACATAACTGTTTGGTTTTTCTTCCATTCAGGAGCAGTACAAGTTTTGCTATGAAGTGGCTTTGGAAAGCCTCAGCTCTTTTTGAAAGAAAGAAAGAGAGAGAGAGAGAGAGAAAAACCTCCCCATCCATCGGACTTTTTTTATCCGAGGACTTTGGCCAGGGGATGGAAGCTGCTGAGACTGTAAGGAGGAAGGAGACCAGAGGAGAAGTTCCACCCCTGAACAGGGTGTCACATGTAAGATACTGCAGGCTGACAAGCCCTGCAACTGTACAGAGATAATACAAAAAAAAAAAAAAAATCCTTACTCCACAATTTTTCCTTCTCTTTTTGTCAATGTCCAGCAGTGGGCTGTGAGTGGTGTACAGTATTTCCTTTTTAGGTATATGCCTTGAATGTTATCCAATCAGTGTAAAGTTATGAAAAAAGGGGAAAAAAACAGAAACCAAACAAACAAAAAACAAGTGAAAAAACAGCGGAGGGAGAAAAATGTAACTTCTATGTGCCAGCTGGAAAGAACCCAACAGACTTTTTCCTGAGCTATGTACAGCTTATTTAAAAAAAAAAAAATAAACAAATAAATAAACAAAACAAGACAGACTTAGTCTGAAATGAAAATTGAAGACAAAAACAAGCGCTATTACAGATATTTTTGTTATTCAAATGGTTTTTAGTGGTTCCTTCATGAGACTGCAGATCATTGCCGTCCAGTGCACACACAGTGTGAATTCTCCTGGCTTCGCTGCATAGAGGACATGCTGTGGAGTCTCAATATGGCCTTTATTATTCACACAGCATCTCCCCGTCACAAATATGAAACTAGATATGAGGACAATCCATGCAGTTCACACATGGAAATTAAACATTCACAAATACACACGCCTTGATCTGTACTTCCCAATGACTAGAATATAGAAAAGTTCACAAATAAATAGCAAGCAGTTGTGTATGTGTGTGTGATAGTAATTTCCACATGCAAACTTTGTTTGATATCCTTAAATCCGGTTTCATGTTTGTGACACAGAGAGGTCATATGTAAAAGAATTAAGGCTTTATTTTTCACTCCACGGTGCAAACCCAGTGAAAACACACAGCTTTTTCTCTTTCCCTCTTTTGTCCTTTCAGAAGATGAAACTTTGTATTCCTGCTTCATTTCCTCTCTCTCCCTGTGCTATTGTCTCCTTGTTTGCACATTTTTGTCATCGATAGTGAGATTTGTTACACAGCAGGACAAAGTGGTTGAACCTTTTTGTTCTGGTCAGACAAAGACAATGGTTCACAATCACATCGTCAGATTACTGGTCAGACTGCAGGTTCACAGTCACATTGTCAGATTATTGGTCAGACTGCAGGTTCCCAATCACATCGTCAGATTACTGGTCAGACAAAGACAATGGTTTGCAATCACATTGTCAGACTACTGGTCAGACTGCAGGTTCACAGTCACATCGTCAGATTATTGGTCAGACTGAAGGTTCCCAATCACATCGTCAGATTATTGGTCAGACAAAGACAATGGTTCACAATCACATTGTCAAATTACTGGTCAGACTGCAGGTTCACACTCACATTGTCAGATTACTGGTCAGACTGAAGGTTCACAATCACATCCCCAGATTACTTTAACCCGCAGTTTTTTGGGGAGGATTTTGTTTGTTTGTTTGTTTGTTTGTTTGTTGGTTGGGTGGCTTTATTTCAGTTTTGTTGTTTTGTCATTTTGCACTTTTCTTTCTTATGTCCTTTTTACCTCTAAACTACGCTGTGTTGTGTAAATCTTGTCATTTTTGTGTTTTTTATTTCGCTAGTGCCATTTTCAGAACGATTCTGTTTTCCATTAAGGGGAGGTGCAGCACACTGTAAACTAGGCATATCATGAGAGGAAAGCGACTGCTTTGTCAGCAGCTCTGTAAATGCATGCTAAAGCTTGTCCAGATAACCAGTGAGAATCAGAACTACTGCTTTTCCTCACTGACTCTACACTGTCATTTTCCTCTTGCTTTTTTTTCTTCGTTTATTTGTATCTCTCTTTCTCCCTATGTTTCTCCACTAATCCAGAGTCATGTGCATTCTGAACGTAAACACATTCTCATTATCTTAATTGGTCCATGTGAAAAAACAGTGGACCGATCTTGAGCTTGTGAGGAATCTTTTTTGGACTTGTCGTGACTCAGTTTTACAGTGTTGTACAGACCTGTTGTTTGAATGTTGAAATTAGCGTGACCAGAGAAGAACTCTAGATTCAAATGAAATATGGATAGAAAAATCCACTAAACATGAAAAAAAGTGTGAAAATAAAAAAGCAAATGTTGTGAATCCGGAGATTCAGTGAGAACACATTTGATTATTTTTAGGCATATTTCTTTCCATTTTCATATTCTCACTCACATACAGTGTTATTTGTTTTTTTCCCCTATCTTTTATTGTGTTTGTACATTTTTTACTTGTCTTTTTTTTTGTCTAGCAAAGTGATATTTAGAGCTGGTGATTTATTTGCCATTGTTGTTCCGTTGTTTGAAATTGTGGTAACATCAATAAAGGGACCAAAATATTCAGCAACAGATGTGTGGTGTGCCTTTTGTACCGTGACTGGCGTTATCATGGTTTTATGAGGATTTACAGATCTGACCTATTTGTGACTGATTTCACTATTTCATTTGGCATTCAGCATTTTCAGCCATGTGATTCCTTGAATCATAGTTCATACAAAACAAACAATGTTGTACAAAAAGTTACAAATAGGTTGGTGGTTACAGCTGCCATTCATAACTTCTCATATTATATGGTTCATAGCGTTTCTTAAAAAAAACTGTCAGAATTAACAGATGTTCGTACAGTTTATTTTTTTGTTGTTTTTGTTTTTTTGGAAGATATGTAGGATGAGGCTGTAGCAGAACCTCTAAAAATCGAGGAGAAGGAGGAGTCACAGTTTGAAGCCCAGCTGTAACAGACCGGCTGAATGTGGCCAGGTGTCTCAAGGAGAACAGCTACTCATGTTCCTCCGGGCTCCCTTACACTCTGTGTTGAGCAGTGATAACAACACACCAGTGTCACTGAGGGTGGTCGCACAAACAGTGCTTTTTTACAATTCTGCACAACTCGTAGATAGAAAGCACAGAAAGAATAACAGAGAACCTATGTGCTGTCCTCATTTACTAAACAGCAGTTACAGCCACATGGGGAGGAGATTACAAAGATCTACCATTGTAAATTCACGAGAAAACAGGGAAGTCAACATTAAACTGTGAAATGTACGAAAAAATGTCAGTTCTATCAGTTCTTTAGTCAGTGCCAGCTCTATAGCCAGCATTCACTGTCTGAACAGTGAGGGGGAAAAAAGAAAAATATGGAGTCAAAAGAAGAAAATGGCAGACAGGTTTGAAAAGTGTCAATCAAAATGATCCATTTTCAATAAATATATATATATATATATATATATATATATATATATATATATATATATATATATATATATATATATATTCTGTGAATCCAGTGTTTGAACAGTTTTAAAAAAAATCCAACAGTTTATTCAACCAATCAATATTCCTGCTTCTCTGACCCCTAGAACAAATGCCTGGAGATAAGGCAATTGCATGTCTGGCCAAAACCTGGTGTAGACCCTGGGTAGGATTAGTCACATACACCTGTTGAAGGTCAAATGGACTTGGGCTGGGTTCTAATCAGGTGACTAATCTGAAAATTGTCAATTTGAGTATTTACAGCTGTAGGGAGCCTGTGATTGGTTCAGCCATGCAGCCCACATTGTCCTCAGTTGTACTGATGCAACACTTTATGTAGAGCATGAATTAATCATTCAGAATACCACAATGGGCTAAGCTGCTGTGAGCATGTGCAGTAATATAGACTATAAATATATGAGGGACAATCCATCTCCTTCCTTTGAAGATGAATGAAGTGACACAAGAGAAAAAAAAAACAATATGCTTAGCATGTTTTCTCTTCTTCTTCTTTTCTTTTAACCTTTTGAAAGGGTTTGGCAAAACACAAAGTAGTTTTTTTTTCATCTGATTGTTGATGTTGGTGGGTATAAAGTGGGTATACTGTTTAAAAGATGCTACAGGACATTGCCCCATTCACTTGAACCCCCGACAGTGTGGGCAGAGAAACAACACAGCCCGTGTGTGGTCCCATTCAGATCTACCAACCCAATTCATCTTTGGATGACTTCTGGAATGAGATGGAAAATTGGCCCATTTAATTCACTTTCCCTTTTTTCTATCATTTTGGGAGTATATGATTTATTCCTCATTATTATTCTAGACAAAGAACACATTAGGTGAGGGTGATATGAAAATCCATCTTTAAAAGTTATGAATACTGA
This sequence comes from Chanos chanos, assembly GCF_902362185.1. Classification (NCBI taxonomy): domain Eukaryota; kingdom Metazoa; phylum Chordata; class Actinopteri; order Gonorynchiformes; family Chanidae; genus Chanos; species Chanos chanos. Next base: position 22,542,089 of record NC_044501.1, on the reverse strand, counting down.
AAACAGTAAGTATGAACCTGAGAAAACAAAATCAACACAAAATATAATATAATTTTGGAACAACAGAGAAACTGACATGTCATGTTACTCTGATGCAGTGCTTTTTACTGTGCTTGACTGTCACACTGGGCTATTGTGATTGGTCCGCTGCAATGTAAGCAAATCTAGCAATGTCTGTGCTCTAATCAAAGTTTCACTATAGCCAAAACTGGCTGAGTATGAGGCTGTGGTTGGTAATATTTTATTTTAAGTTGTTACAATAGCAGATCCACTGCATTTACATCCATCGTCACCCATTACAGAGCTGATGAGGGCTCTCAGCTCAGAGTTGGATACTCGGCAAAGAGCACAGAGCTGAGAAAAACACACATGAAAAAGACACAATGATTTATTACTACATTCATTAAACATTTATCAAGATTAATTGTGGAATAAATCAATAATCAATATCCTTTTAGACTGGCTGTGAGTTGATCGTTGGTTGTGTGAGTAGTTATCCATAAGGTCTTTATAACTTACAAATGAAGTCCACAGAGTGTCAGGCGAATGGTTGAACTGGTCTAAAGCACATATGAAATTATTAAAGAGTGTGTGTAGAATGGTTGAACTGGTCTAGAGCACATAGAAATTATTAAAGAGTGTGTGGTGAATGGTTTAACTGGTCTAAAGCACATATGAAATTATTAAAGAGCGTGTGTAGAATGGTTGAACTGGTCTAGAGCACATATGAAATTATTAAAGAGTGTGTGGTGAATGGTTGAACTGGTCTAAAGCACATATGAAATTATTAAAGAGTGTGTGGTGAATGGTTGAACTAGTTTAAAGCACTTCAGTGCTCCACATGAAAAACCGTGTACATTTTCAATGCTAATCAATCACAGAACACTTCACCTGCCAAATGGCCAAATGTAATAAACATGCAATGGAAAAACAAAACAAAACAAAACAAAACAACAACAACAACAACAACAACAACAACAACAACAACAACAATAAACAAACAAAAAAACCCCAAAGCAAAACAAAGAGATGTAAGTATCGCAGAGGGTGGCCTATGACATATGGGTCATGACCTATGACCTCTGATCTCTGAATATATGAAAATGTGGATGTGTGGTGTCTGATACATTACCACATATTTCTGTGAATTCTGTTTCTTTGTACAGCAGTAGCAGAAATGGCAAGGGGAATGTCCCTCAAATTTCTTATGAAATCTATGATAGTGTTTTCCATATAAGACTGAGGGCCTTGCCAAATTGTATTCTGTGTAACATGCCAGTTAGTGCCCAAAAAACAGCATCTCAGAATGTATTTACTGGTTTGTGTTTCCCAGCGGTTCTATTCCAGTCTGCTAATCTCACAGGAGCTGGAGCAGCCCAATAGCACATGGCACTTTAAATGTGAGGATCACTGGTACCGTTACATTAGGTGGCGTCTTCATGTAGAGTACTTTTGTCACATCACACAGGGTATGAGGAGTGATACTGTATTGATTTTGGGTTGGTAGCACCAGATCGCAAGAAACATTCCTCGTGCCAAAAAACCCCATTGATTTGAAATGATATGCAATACAGTGTTTATGATGTAGACTGTAGCTCACAGAAGTAAAGTAAAGAGAATATCTTAGACCAAATGTTAAAAGGATACAGGGGAAATAGTGCCAGTCCATTTTGGCATACAAAAGTTCAGCTTCAGCACTCTATTCATCTAATGACCATAAATCTGCATTTGTCTTCGTCCAACCATTTAAACGTGTAAAGATATTCTTGGTAAACTTCTCTACTGTAAGAAAGAGCATTCACATATTGTCCATTAGAAAAAATACAAACATTTTGGATCAGAGCTGTTTAATAACTCATAATGATGAAAATGAATGGCATAGTGTATTTAAATGTCACACGCAGGGACAGTACACACAGACAGGCAGAACCTCCAGTGCTTAGCTAGAGAGTGCATTAGCTGACAGAGTGAAAGGGCTAGCTAGCTCTAAAGCATTTCCTTTGGCTCCCACAGCTGGTCTCTACCTGCTGCCTGTGTGCTTTGATGTAAGAGAAACACTTCAAGGAAAGAGGATTTCTCCAGGTGAGCGTCAAATTCATTTCTAATCCTTCCTGGCCCAAGCACTCTCCTGTGTGTCATGATTAGCACACGGGGTAAGACCAGACTGTGTTTAGCACAAATGAAACATTACTAAAAAAAAACATTACTAAAAAAAAAGGAGTAATTTCAATAACAAAGGGACTACATTTTGTTTCCTGTCCTGAAAATACAGCTGTATTGTGTTGTTGAGGACACTAAAGCAAATGTATATATCAACTTCCTGTTCTCATGCGCGCAATACATGTTGAGAACTCTACATAGCTATTGGCTATGAATGATAGCGAAAAAATCCAGGGTTGGTGACAACAGCCCTTCGGACTCTGCCGACACAGGGCACAATAATTATGTCCACTCCAAAGTAGGAGAAAGCTTTTTCCCAGCAATTTATCAGGCCAGTGATTGTTCTGCAAATCACAGCCTCAGAGGAAAGATAGAGGATAAAAAAACAAAAACCAAAAAACAGTGGCTTATTAAGGAACATCTGGTACAACTGTTTTTCAAAAGAGAAAGAAAAATTGCATTACCTCATTTATGACTGCTACTTCAAATTCAGTGCAAAAACGTTCCTTATCTGGAAATCCTGGACCTTGTGCAGCCCTTTCAGTTGTTTGCCTAAAACGATGGACAGAATAATAACATGAAAAAAAGCTATATCGAAGAGATAAATTATTTCTTTGTTCCTCTACGTATGGTAGGTTAATTAGCTTTACGAGGACACACTAACCTGAAGGAATGCATTTGAGAGTCGAACATGGCCGTTTCTCAAGGTCTGTGTCTTGTTATATCCAAATGAATTTGACCCTAGGAGTTGCTACAGCACTCATCTCTCCCCATGTCAGTCAACGGCCTTGTTTTGGCCACAATCCAACGTCCAGAAGGGTCGGTACTGGTTTGGTCCTGGTATCATTTGACAAGGCTGTCCGTCATTGCTGTCAGCCTGAGGGTTATTTTTTACTCACTCCCACCAAATAATTTATTCTCCTCTGACCTACGGCAAGGCAACTGCCGCACAGGTCAAGGGTTATAAAATATTTACGTTGTTTATAAACATTATTATTTCACACATACAAAAAACGCACACATACACATTCACACAAACACACACATACGGGAGCACAAATACACACACGCATGCACACACACATACACACACATACCCAGGAAGACAAACACACACACACACACACACACACACACACAGTCTTTGTTTGTACCACACTGCTCTCTTACAGCCATAACACTTTAAATATACTGTTAAACATGTTGTATTCAAATTTATATTGCTCATCTGAGGGATGTGTACATGTTTTCATAGTCGACCAATCAGCAGCTGGTACAGATGAATAATCAGTTTGCACAATGGAGCACAGCCCATTTGGAAAGTGTTACACTGAAATCAGTTGCTTGTACATCTGTTATATTAATGGCAGAAGGAGGTGGGGGGTGTTTGCATAAAGCATCTTAGCATCTTTTTCCATTGTGAGACTTAAGCAGATATTGGTAGATAATAGTATCTCCTTATTTTAAGAGTAATATAGAAGCCATGTAGTACTATGTAATAAGAATGTATGTAATTGTTTAATTAGGGTATTGAGGTTTTTGGGGGGGGGGGGGGGGGTTTGAGGCCTTTGTTCACTGTTTTCTGATCCACACACTATTGTTCAGTTATCACTGGTCTGCCTTAGGAATGAATTTAAGTGTCCTGTCACAGCTGACTTATCAGCAGCAAGGAGCGATTGACAGAGCTTAAAGATTTCTTAATGTATGATCTCACTGTGCGGCTTGCAGGTATACAGTAGTGTAAAAACATGTCCTGCCACAAGCAAACACCCAGAGGATGCACTGACACTGAATAGCACAACTTTTGAATTAATCATAAATTCTTCTTGAACAATGGCTCAGTACCACAGAAAGGGTCTCTGGTGCTGAAAAGTGGGTTCTCCGTTCTAAAACAAGGACTTTGTCATTGGCAATGGAAACACATTCATAGCTAATAAACACGACACATCCCTGTATATCCAAGGTCGGTTCTCAGTTTGAAAGTCAGTTACTCTCAGACAAATAAATATTAATGGATGGGAGTACTGAGTATAAACGTTTGTTTCACTTATGTAGAAACTCGTTCATCTTGCCACCATTTATGTTCAAGAAGAGACATGAATCAAGAGAAAGCTTGACACGAACATAGTGCATTCATTAGGTGACATCAGCATCCCTGAGTGTTAAGACTGCATAAATGTAACACAGAAGATATTTATACAAAGAAAAAAATAGCCCCATTTTCCAGAGCCTTAAGCCTTCATTAAGCAGCGATAGAGGCCTGTGCTGTGTACGAGCAGGAGCTGACTGGTATTCACTGGGCATAAACCTTAAGGCACGATCTCATTCCATTACATGTGTGATCTTCATGGAGGGAATTTCTGTGTGATGTCGTGCATGGGTGAACTTTGACGTTCCTTTAAGATTCAATGTCAACACATGCACTCAGTCATGTCTTATATGATCTTTAAGAATGCTCTCTGATTGATTGCCTTGTATTGTCCATAATGTTGGTTTGCATTAGATAGAATCATAGCCTAACACACATAGACTCTTGATGTTCTCAGCATATGCACCTCTGTTAGTGTCAGTGAAAACCCATCACACCTGACAGAACTATGGCTGTAACCAGCAATCCCACAGACATCCAGAGGCCCTCCATCCGTCTGCAGTAACAGGACCTCCCTGCAGAATGGGTCTCCGAACAGTATGCGGATGGATGAAGATGGATGAGTCACAGTGATCGAGGCACTTGTTCCTCCCTCCACTGTGACATCCAGAATACCAAATGCACAGGGTTACACTGTCTGCCTCTCTGCTTCCACAGTTCATATGAAATGAGAAAGGCTTTTCTATTTTCAATTGACAAAAAAGTTTTAAAAGCTAAAAATCTGCTGTCAGTGCTGAAACTTCTCTGTATGTCTGTGATTACTTCACATTTGTCTATTACTCCTTAAATTCAGCCAAAAAAAAAAGAGGGGGGGGGTTGCTCTCATCATAAGAATATATTCTTGTGTTTTCCAAATTCTGTGGCCATTCCTGCTCCTTACTCTTCTCATTCAGTATGCTCCTCCCTGTCTTCATTCAGTACTGCTCTTCTTTCTCCTTCTTCACCTCCTACCCTTCATTCCCCTTTGTGTAGACTTGCAGATCTTATACCCAAGGCATATAAAGACAAAGATGAGTAATATGTGACGCATGATCCCTTAAATAAAGTGTTTAGATGTTCAGCTTTTGTATAAATATTATCAGAGTAAATACCTTTATTAGAGTTCAGATTCCATCTGAACTCGTTTGCAATTGCTTTATTACAGAGTTAATTGTTAGCGTCTTAATTTGTTAGCTAACCTTAACCTGCAATTCATTTTTTTTTTTTTTGCCAAAAACTGGAAACCATATGCACTTTCTTTCATTTACTTTCAATTGGTCATAATCTTACTTATTAAGGTATTATCATCATGACTGGCACAAATAAATGTGAATACGAATGTGAACGTGAATGCAGGTGGGAACAGCATACGCTAAGTGGCAACCAAGTGACAGTGATACTGGAGCATCTAAATGTGATGTGTATATTAATGTGACCTGACGTAATGTGACGTGACGTAATGTGACGTGACGTAATGTGACGTGATGTGACGTGAGGTGATGTGATGTGAATGAACGTGAATGTGATGTGCTGTGATGTGAAGTGAGTGATGGGCATTGTTTACAGAAGATTTAGGTCCTTCATTTATAACTTTCTTCTTAGATGGAGAATTCCTATCAGTTCCACTCTGTTTATTTTAATGTAACACGTTTATTTCAGTTTAAAAATGTTAATGCACAACTCTTTCATTGACTACCACTCTCTAGAACGATCAATCAGTTACTGATTATGCTGACTGACCCTGGACTTGCATGGGGTCATTATTTGCCCTTGCAACTGATGGCAACCCCAGAACATGGCTTTTATATATATATATATCTCTTCACAGAGTGAGATCTGGTCCTGAAGAGCCATCTGAATGGGAAGAACAAGATCAAAGCCAGTCTTCAGATGACCAGCTGCTACCATAAGCTGGTGAAAAGAGGAAATAGAAGCTGCCAACATCAAGACCTGAAAACTCCTCACAGTGCACTGGGCACTCCTCCCAGATTCTACCATCCCGAGACTGTACACCGGTCCAAAGGAACAGGAGAGGGGCCTGGACAGTGAAGAGTTAAGAGAATGCTGGTGTAGAAGCACAGGAAGTACCATGGCAGGATAAGACCCTCCATGGAACATACAACTGACAGAATGTACCATAGCAAGTGTGGCTGCCATGGGGAAATCCCACCAATGGCTAAGAAAGGAAAGACTGAAGGACAGTACAGAGGCACTTGTCATGGCAGCAGAACAACCAGCCCACAGGACCAGATCAATGGAAACAGGGGTACAGCATATCTGACATGTCCCAAGTGCACAGATGCAGGTGGGAGCAACATAAGCTCAGTGGCAACCAAGTGGCAGGGATTGTATACAGGAACATCTGCAAGGAATATGGTTTGGACACTACCAAGTCCAAATGTGAGACACTACAGAAAGTGGAAGAGTGGAGGGTGGAAAACATCACAGTTAAAACCCTGGGAATGCCAGATCCAGACCGATAAACAAGTAAGTCTTATTATATTAAAATCATCTCTATCTATCTGTCAGGTTGACTTGAGCTGCATGGTCAGACTGGTGAATGACATTAACATTTGGAGAGTGGACAAGGACAGGAGAAGCTCACCTGTTGCTTTATTCAACATTGCTGCAGGCACCAACAGCAGTGTGACTTAATGAAGAGCTGCAGATGGAGAGAGGAGGAGGGGGGAGATGGTCTTTTACTGGCCATGTAAGCATGATCTTCTCTGTGGTAGAAGCAGCACTTCTCTTAGTGTGAAGACTAATATGAACACACACACATTACTCACACAGTTAACACACATTCACAGGCTTTTCCATAGGCACAGTATTTAAAGCAATGCTCTGTGTAAATATACCAGACAAATCTTAATTAACTGGGGAGCTGTGACCACTTGCATAAACAATGAACCAGTCATTCTGTTTTTTATTTTTTTATTATTTTTTTTTATCACAGAGAACCATCTTTGTTTTTCTCAGAATTATTAGCACAATATAGATAATGAGGAATTGTGTTCATGCTTGTCTGTCAGAGTCGGTCAGGCTTAAGTTTCTCCTCTGGTTATGTGATTGTGTTGATGACTCTGTTTAATTCAGATTAATTTGACAAGGTTGTCTTTATTGTGTAGTGACAAAGTAAAATGCTATACGTGACAAACTGCATTTAGGTCAAGGGCATTCTTTGTGTCTGTCTCTGTCTCTCATTCAACCTTGACAGAAAACACAGCCAGAACTCAGTTGAGGTAACCCCGTGTCTTGTTCTTAAACTGGCAGCACCATGTGGCCCGGTGCCAGGCCTGTGTTGGAGAGATGCTCGGAGTGTGAGTGGAGATGTGAAAAGCGGCAGGAGCTGTAGGCCTTGCAGATGGTGACAGAGATTGATATCCATGGAGGTCAGCCAGCGGATTTTAAACAGCCCCACTCAGATGCCACGGGGACAGCAGAGAGAGAGAGAGCAGAGGAAGAAGATGATGACATACAGTAGAATAAGAAAGGAGATGAGGAAAGAGATTACATTTGGTTTGAGGGGAAAAATGGGAAAGACAGGGATGAGGAGAGAAGAGACATTTAAATAGGGAATGTTCTGGAATGGTGGTCAGGTGCATGAGATGATTCAAAAACCAACTCTGTCTCTTTAACCTTAACAGTTTGAAGTGGTCATGTTGCTGGCCATTTTCTGCGATGTGCTGCAGTTCAGAAGCATACACACACTGTCCAACCAGGCAAGACCTCACCAGGGTTCTGTGGTCAATTACACCCACCCACTGTAAATATGACCACCACAGCGGCCAGAGAGAGACACACCTCTCTCTCTCTCTCTCTCTCTCTCTCTCTCTCTCTCTCTCTCTCTCTCTCTCCTTCTCCAGCCCAGATATTCTTTAATAGTGTCATTTCACAGAACATTACTATCATTACTTGCCATTCTTTCAATGGTAGCAATCACACAGAGGGGGGAGATGAGAAAAACCGTGACCTAATTTGGGGAAATTGCTGCAAGGCTCAAATTGAAGTGATGGCAGGCCGGCCTGCCACAGGTTCTCCAGTGGAGCCCATTGTGTCCACACGCACGCACACACACACACACACACACACACACACACACACACACACACACACAATAACATGCATTACAACCTCAGCTTGTCTGATCTAGGCTACAGCACAATAATGGCTGATAATAGTCCCCCTCCCCCCATCCCTTTTTTTTCCAAAGTTGTGTGAGTCAGTGTGATAATAACCACCTAGCCTAATAATTGCTGGAACAACAGCCCAGGCAATTTTCCCAGACTTCTGATTCATTTGGATGCAAACCTGTGAAGGACTGAGGTCAGAGCCTGAAAGACATCGATGCATCTTGTCTTATTACTCTGCAATGTCTTCCAACATCACAGTTCAGGGGATAAATCATCGCTGCTTAAAGATACAGACAGATCATTTCATCCATTAAAAGTCAGGCGGCTCTCTTTTGATTGTGTGGGCAGACTCGGCAGATAGAGCATTCAGTGACAGGACCTGAGTGATGTGGTTAAACCTCACAGAGCAGAAGGACAATCCTGTATCTTCTTCAAGGTTTCCATTGGCAAGGAGAACATGCAATTATTGTCATCTCCTTCACACACACACACACACACACACACACACACACACACAGAGCTGAATGAGAACAGTTTGATGGTGCAGGGGAGTGTGTCTCTTGATGAGTTCTCCTCTGTATGACTCACACACATACACACACACACACACACACATACAAAGTGAAACATAAAACATTATCCACACTTCTATGTCGCTTTTCTAACAGTTATTACTCACTTCCTTTTTTCTTTCTTTCTATTTTCTTTTTAGGAAATAAAAAAATTGATATTGCTCACTCCTCGAATTGGAGTATGTTGTGCTGGCAGTGAGGTGGCCTCTCCCGTTGCTCAGTATCTCATCTGCTCTTTGAAGATGGGTTTTATGGCGTCATTGGCGACAGGAGTCCGGGGTCGCACCACGCGGTTGTCTCATCATTGCAGACGGAGTAGGTCAGTGCGACAGGAGCCAGGCTCCCTGACTCCCCAGTGCTGTGTGTAATGAGAAAATCATAAAGAACAATACTGTCACTCAACTCCTGCCACAGATGAGCTACAAATGTGGAGGTGACCGCAAGGCAACGGAGAGGTCACCAGCAGGGTTCACCAGTGATTGGGAGGAAGTCCTACCAAGAAGAAGTCCTTCAAAAAACAAAATAAAAAAAGAGGGTGAAAAGGAGACAGAAAGGAAAAACAGTCATCTGTTCTTCCAAGCCAGGGATGGCATGCTGGGATCAGTGTGTTGGCTCAGGGAGGAATGTTGTAATGCACTGCATATAATTGTTTTGCTACTGTAAGATATGAAACGTAGGATGGGTATTGTATTTGTGTTGGGCCCTTTTTCCTTTTCAAAGAGCAGAGCTCTCTGCACAGCTCACTACAAACTGAGTGATGGACAGCTGGCTTCTGTGATTCAAAGAGATCTACTGTGCTTTCCTCTGCTGAACAAGCTTACACAAACGCTCACATCTGTCAAAGAAAAGGCATTTTATCTGAAACAGTATTTACCATTATACTCACACACACACACACACACACACACACACACACACACACAGGCTAAGGCAGGGGTGTTGGTTAACAGGCAGGTATCGAGTAAGTGCACGTATACAGTGATGGACTGGGCATGTTTGATGTTTTCAAGAGTCTAAGATAAGAATAGGATTGTCATGACATTCAAATGTGATGTCAAATGTTAGCCACTCACCACTCTTTCGAAAAAGGTCTTGCATTTCTTATTTATATGATAACTAGTTTGGAAATCATTAGCATTCCATAAAGACAGTGCCCAGTGGCTTTTTGATTACATGGATACTGGGGGTGGAAAACACTTTCCACACAGAATCACTTGGAAGGCAATTTACAAGATTACCCATCAGCTGCGGGATCGGGGCCATTGTGACTCAACACAGATTTAATGTATTTTGAAATGCATATAACTGGGGTAAGCATTTTTACACAGCGGTACTTCACGGCTGTGTGTGCGAGATGTCACTCCTTCTGTCAGATTTTGAACTGCAAGGCAAGAAAGAAAGATGATGAAATAAAACTGATGAGGAGGACGTACGTCTGTCACTTACCAGGCCGTTATCAATGTTATACTGCAGACATGATTGAAAGCTTTAGAGATATGCTTCTATGTATCCTGGTTCAAATTCTCCATAGAATTAAAATTTATCAGGGGACCATGTAAAGCTTTCTAGTCATGGTGACACCAGAGTGTTATATCCTCAGACCAAATACAATGAATGCAAACCTATAAAACACCGAAAACCAGGTTTGGAGGAAGGTTTGCTTGGTGAAGTGACTATCAAGTAGAATGACCCAGAAAGTCAGAGCTGACAGCCTCTAATTACTGAAAGTCAGCAATCAGTTTCAGAAAATAAGCTATTAGAAATCAACAGTGGTGTCTTTCTTTCTTTCTTTCTTTCTTTCTTTCTTTCTTTTTCCCACTGAGGATTTCACAGATGGCTGAAAGAAAAAGCCTGTCTAAAATGAAGCCTTTGGTGTCAAAACTCAGAGTAAACACCTAAGCAAAGAACCACACGTTTTTCTCTTTTCTGTCCCGCCTTTCTTTTGCCATTCATCTTTTCTCTTAATGCTTGTTTAATTGAGCTCTGTGGTCAAGTGTCTGTTCTCCTCCCAGGGATGACCTTCTGACCTGTCTGATCAAACAAAGCTGCTTCAGATTTCTCTCTAAGCTCAAGCTGCCAAACGAGTGCTCGGTGGGATGGGTGGATCACAGACGCTACCTGCGTCAGGGAAGGCATGAGAAAAACAGATGGGGAGATGGAGATGCAACAGAACACACACAGTACTCAGTCCAGTTCCCCCTCCCCATCCTGTGCCTCTTCTGGATTAGAATTCAATTGTAATTTTAGACCTAAGCACTGCTGTACCAACATGAAAGTGAGCGATGTCCTTCAAGAGTTGATCTGTCCTACTTCTCCGGAGAGTTGTTTGAGTTTGAAAAGTAAAATACCCATCAGAGTGGGGAAGTCAAAGTCAAAAGCAGACCAAATTATGTTTGGCCTCATCAAATAAATAAAAAGGACACCTTGAGCAAAAGGAAAAAAAAAAAAAGAAATAAAGAAAAACAAAAAAAGGTTCAGAATCGTTAAAAAAAAAAAGTTTGCATGAGATTCTGAAGAGGTAATCAGGAGAAGTTATGTCTGTAACTCATCAGTTTCCGTGAACATAAAGTGCTGATAAATGAGGAGTACTCTGTGATGTGGAAAATTTTCTAGGCCTTTCTCTTGAACTCCCTCAGCATTCTCCTGCAGTCCAGCAGGATGAGCTTTTCTCCTCTGAATTGGGAAGTTCTTCCAATTCTCCTCTCACTGTTACCAGGAGCAGCTGTCAAATCCCTCTCCACTCTCCCAAAACCAGCACCTTTACATTCTGCAGACACACACATACACTGATCTGAAGGAATGACTCAGGCAGGCTCAGACACACAGAGGAGAAAAAACGTGAATGAGGGAGGAACTGATATCCATGCGATGAGAAATTAAAATGATGAAAATAAGATGTAACAGTAATTGTAAGATTAATTGTATCATGTTACTGACCTTGTTAACAAAAAGCACCACGCCCATGCTTCCTCAGCCCCATGGGTACTGTAGATTCAGCACTTTAAAATGTTAAAACATTTTCTGCTTTTCCAGGCGGATTTCAGGAATGCTCTCAGCTTATCCGGGCAGAGCGCAGACCCGATTATAGCCGACATGCTTTTGAATGGAACCGGGGTTCAAATGTTCAGGTTTGTTTACAAATGTGAGATGTGAGAAGAAAGAGACGTGATACAGCCACAACCTGTCGGGGGAAAAAAAAAGCAAAATAGCAAAAAAAAAAAACACTGAGAGAAATATAGACTCCTAATCTTTTGGGCCAGGAAGCACAGTAAGAGGATGATACTGCAGGAGTAATCTTCAGTTTACTGAGATATTTAAACAAGCATCCCCACCCCTGAAGCAGATGCAAAACTTGATTTAAGAAAAATAAAAGAAAGAAAGAAATCTTCTGTCTGTAGCAGGGCCTCCAGCCCTGGAGGATTAGACAGCTTCAGAAAGCTTGAAAACATTTCCTTAGTTTGCAACTGTCTTCTCCAAATCAGAAGTCTCCAGGCACCTTTTCCCCACCTGTTTGAAAGCAATTATTGAAATGAGGCTCGACAGAATATCAGAAAATGGCGAGAAGGTAAAGCTTTCATTTCTCACACGTTGCAGATCAGTCATGACTGCACCAGTCATGGACTCTCCTGAGCCGGTAATGAATCAAGAGGAAAAAGAAAAAAGAAAAAAAAAAGATACATGTGTACGTTTTTTAAAAAGAAAGCTTTTCTGAATGACTGGTGGGATAAATTGATACGATAAACTTGATATAATTTGGAAAAACCTCTCCTTGGGTTTGGCGTACTGAAAGCATGAGGTCTGATCTATCTGTTGGAAGCACACAATGTTTAATAATCATGGGAATGCACGTAATACAGCCCTGAGAGACTTAGCATGATGTTTGCAGACAAAAACTCAGGCTACATAAACAGCAAATTAAAGAAGCTTAAAATTGTTTTAATTGTATCATTTGTAGAGCAGTCACGTAGTTCTGAAATATGTCTCTGTATTAAATTTGAATTTCCTGATCAGAGACATATTTATCTTTATTTCTAGTCTGAAAATGTATAACTATGGCTTACTGTGTATTTTCTGTTGGTCTCTGGAGATCTTTTCTTTTTTAAATGATATTTAAATAATATTTTCCTGTTGCATGCCAGATCACAGTTAAACAGTTTGACACAAACACTCACTTTTCTCAAAAATTTGAGTTTGAGTCTGTCTCTCTCCCTGATGCACTGGACCTGGACATTTCATCAGGATAACAGAAACGGGAGAGAAACTTGTTCCTGAAGTATACGATCAGAAGAAGGATACAATCTGAGAGGGAAATGCTTCAGTCTGAGAGGTTTGGAAAACACACCTGTGTCTTCCATTTCATATCTGTGCATATTCTTCTCATTACAAACTGCCTGTAATCAAAGAGTTGTTAAAGTCCAGTATACCAGCTGTTTGTGAGTGAGGAGATTAAATATTGATTTGTGGAAGAAAACTAAGTGAACTCTGAGAAAGTAGTTTTTCATCTGTGAAGAAACTGGTTCCCACCTGACTGTACACAATTTTCTATTTCAGACCAAACTCATCTAATCTAAAATTACCAACTGTGTTAGGCTCTAGCCCTCTGTTCTATCAGCACAAGGAGTGGGGTGGGGGACAATAACTCTCCCAACTAAAACCATAACTGGGTAATTTCCTTTTCCCTAATGGAGGGAAAAAAATCACAATGAGGGAATCTGAGGTTGTATGCACATACAAAGGAAATGTTTTTACAAAGGCAAAGCTCTCTTTTCATCGTCACTCCAGAACCTCTTAATGTGTCAATACGATATAACACAACCCCCAGAGAAGCAATTAAACCTGCAAATAAAGCAACACAATTAAATTTTGCCACAGAAACTGGCTCCACATGACATGGTTAGCCTGAGTAACTCTAACTCCTTTTCCCACCGGAGAAGATGAATTGGAAAGAACTGGGGGGAGAGAGGGGAAGAAAGAGAGACAGAAAGAAAAGGTGAAGTCAAGGGGAGGAAGACTGGGCATTTGGCAAAGCTCCAAATTGCAAGTCCCCACCCCCATCCCTACCCCCACATCTTCCTCCTCCCCCAACCTGACTTAGTTGCAAGTGCTTCCTCCTCAGACAGCTTCTCTCTCTCTCTCCCCCCTGTTAAAAAAAAGCTTTGTAGCTTCAAAGGTTTTCAGAGAAAGAAAGTTGTGTCTGGGATGAAGTGAGAGAAACAGGGTCTAGCTGTTTTTCTGAGAGAGCATCCCCCCAGTTTGGTCTAAGAGACAGAAGTATACTTAGCTTTGGTTTACCAGTGGCGAATGCTATGTCTTTTAAAGAGTGGGTCATTTGAGCCCTCCGAGAGACTATGTGGGTCAAATGCATATTGATCGGATCTTTATAATGTTCAATTACTCTGCTCTCATTAAAGACTCATTAGTGAAGTATCCTTGGAACTGTGCACGGTGTGTGGCATTGTACCGAGTGTATGTACATTATGACACATCTTCCCCACCATGCCAGGCTTCTGTGGTGCTGCAAATACCACATCTTCATTTGACATCTTCACACTCTACTGACAGATGAGTTAGATAGTGATTCAGTGACTACATTAAACAAGACATGAGTTATATGCTCTTAATTGTTAAAAAATAAAGTTAGCAAATACCCAGGGTGGTGTTGCATCAACCTTCACTGTATGTCAGAGATTCATCTCATTATAGTGTGACTCGTGACAGTTTTACTGCTGTTTGAAATTGAGCCGTCTGTATGTGTTTTCTCCCATTTAAGCATCTGCCCTTGTGTGAGAGACATCAGCCCCCCCCCCCCCCCCTCCACTTCCCCCAGAAGGAGATAAGAACCTGTACCCCCACTCCCCCTTGCAATTTTCAAAATTTAATTTAGTAATACATAATTTATCACCACAGCCTCTGCTTAAGAACTCCCAGAGTGGCTGAGCGTCTACCTATGGTTGGAATGTAATTTTCTGATTTTAATAAGCAGAATAAAAGCCTAATCTACAGACTGAGTTGACCATAGACCGTGTGTCTCAAATTGACTCTAAGGGTTAAACCAGAATGGAATCTCATAACTTTCAAACAACAATCTTTTCTCATGTATACATTTAGAATCGACATTTCTCTGGCTAAGACATGGGGCGACTGATGTTCAAGAATCTTAAGTCAAGCCGATCTGGTCTTATTTATCAGTGAGGAAGAGGTGTGACACCCCCTCTTCATTTTTAGACTTTATTTTAGTCACAGCAGTATGCAAATCAAATCGGCAAAACCAGAACAGAGAATGAAAAATAAAATAAATAAAAAAGTTAAAAAACTCAATATGTAAAACACTTTGGCTCATTCACATCACTATGTATTTCATGTTTCTTTATCAATGAACTGCTGAAGAAGTAGTGTCAGCTGGAGTGGGTGACATAGATACATGTGAAGATTTACCTGCTTGATTTCCTAGACCAGTGTCATTTAAACTGGTCCATGCTGGTGTGGTAAAGTTGAGAGGGGGTGTTTAAAATGACAGATCCTGATGCTCTGGTGACCACTGGCAAACTGTCCTTTAAGCACCTTAAATCCCATTTCAGTCTAGAAACAGGACTAAAGACTAAAGAGAGAACCTCCACACTGAAATGAGTGCACAGAGACAGAAGACACACGAGGGCAGGAGCACCAGACTGTAGAGGGGTAAGCCTCAGGAGACAAATCCTGGAGTTACTATTGATTTTAACTCTCGATTAACTCAAATCACGCCCTGGCAGTAGAGTCTGCTTTCTTTCATCTCAGTAGCCTTGCACCAGTTACAGTTCACACTGTAAGATTTAAAAAAGTTGGAGGTTGTATTTATTAGTCAAGGTTCATGACTTGACTAATAAATACATGTTTTTACTGGATTACTGACAAAGACCACATACAGACTGTCGTCAGTGTTTATACAACAACCCTCGGTGAGAGAACATAGCACAGCTGCTCTGCTATCTTTACATTGTTCTTAAGCTTAAAACAGAACATCCAGATCCTGTGCTGCAGGCATACTGAATATTCCCAGAGGAAAAAAAAACACAGAAAAAGAAACTAGGTTTGGAACTCATGTCCCTTACACATTCATTAGATGTCATCTGTTAACATATTTTACCTCAGCTCTACAACAGTTAGTTTATTTTTCAGTTTTATGATGGATTGATTGATTGATTAATTGATCAACCGATTGATTGATTGATTTTATTTCATTTACTTTTAACTTGCTTGACTCCAATTCATTTTATATATTCTATTTGTCCTTTGCAGTCAGTATCCTCTGCAAAGTATTTTTCTCATTATCTGTGTGAGATCAGCTATAAAAAATAGTTTATTGTTATTTACAGTCTAGCCCTTGCTTTACTTATCCAGACTGGTTGGTCTTGATACAGTCAGGGTTCCTGCATGAACTGTTTTCTCTGTTGTGCCCCTGCTGGTGATTTCTGGTGTTAGCTGTCATTTGTTTTTGTTTTTTTGTCCTGTGCTTTTGTTTATTTTGGTTTTCCATGTGCTCTGGCCCCGCCCCTCACTTATTGTGTCATTGTGCTCACCTGTCGCTCGTTGGAGTTGTATTAGTCTATCTGTTTAAACCCTGCTTGTTCTACCCTTTGTTTGTCAGTTCGTACTGCTTTCCCCAGTGTGTCGTGCTAGCCTTCTGTTATTCTGATGCCTTCTGTATTTGACCTCTGCCTGTTTTTTGACAGTTTTTTGCCTGTTGGATTTTGCTTCCTCTGCCTTCCTGTCTGCTCTGCACCTGTTTATTGAACCTTCTGCCTGTCCCTGGAATTTGCTTTTGTCTGCTGTTTTGGATTGTTTGCCTGCCTCTGACTGCTGTTTGGTATGACCTCTGCTTGTTTTTTGGATTCCGCTCTCTGTCAAGTGTATTGAGAGACTGTTGTGTGGCACAATAAACATCCCTAATTCATTCATTGGCGAGTCTGCAACTGAGTCCTAAGTTTTCCCTGACACACACCTGTGGTGCTGAAGACACAGCGTGAACTTGAGACCTGAGATGGACAAACAGATTAATAACCCATGGGGACAATCCAAGAGAGGCATGCTGATATGAGTCAGAGCACAAGTTTACAGGCCAGTCAGATTATAGACCTGCTGCCTGAGAGTCCTGTATCCATCTGATGACTCCGCACTCCTGTTTCCCATTTCAAAGTTTCAATGTAGTTTCAAAGCACTGAATCTAGAATTTAATAGCACACTTAAAGCCACCTTGTAGCTGTCTTTAAAAGCATATTATGACAGATCACTACAAATAACAATGACACAAAATAGCAAAAAGTCCCTGGCTGAGACCATTCATAATACAGCATGCTAAAATATTAGAAAAAGGGCCAGTAATGTGTTTATTCCTTATCTACCATTCGTCAGGCTGGGAAATTACTCGAGTGCGTTTTTGCCTGAATCATGAACTCTCAAATCCTTCTATTTATGTTTTTTTTAAACATTCTTGAGTAACTTGGTCCATGGAAACAAGCTTAACATCAGTGTATGGTAGATTCCTTCCAAAACATATCTCTTGGGGGGTGGGGTTGGGGGTGGGGGGGTAGCAAAACAGTAATTACATCTACAATTGGTGTTCGGCATTCTCCAGCTGAACGCCTTATCTCACCACGGCATGGTTGCTCTCCACAAGCCGCTTTCACTCCGGCTCCACAGTTCACACAGAATTTGTTTCAGGAATAAAAAAAAAACAACGGATGAAGGAAAGCAGGCTTCTGAAGCATGAGCTGCAGCTAAGCAAGTGATACTCTGCCAACGCCCCCCCCCCCCCCCTTAGTTTAAACAGTGTGTGTGAAAATCCCAGTCTTGCTAAACAGTGGATCTCTTTATTATTATCTTTATTATTAGCACTTCAGCAGAAATTGGTCTTTTCTTCACCAAATAAGATTTTCACAGTCTTAAATCTTTGTGGAAAGTACTTTTTTTTAAAAATCTATCTATCTATCTATCTATCTATCTATCTATCTATCTATCTATCTATCTATGTAAAACAGATTTTCTCTATGATTTAATGATTGTGGCAGAAATTTCCCTCCTTTTGTACAAATAGGATTGGCATTTACAGGGTTTGTGGGGAGGTCAACTCAAAATGTGTAAATGCTATATATGACTTTCAGTGTTATCTAAACCTGAATGTATTACTGCCTGATACAAATGTAATAAGCACATAACATAATATATGTCCTTCCATATCATGCATGGAAGATATTATACAGCTGCCTGTAATTCCACTCGGCTGTAAGCATAAAGAAAATAAAAGCTGAGAGGAAGAGAGTGACGGGCCCTGAGGGAGAGAGAGAGAGAGAGAGAGAGAGAGAGAGAGAGAGAGAGAAAGAGAGAGAGGGAGGTAATTCATGTCGCTTTTTTTTTTTTTTTGTACTTTGGGCTTGGCAGTATAGCTATGAAGTTGATTTATTTCTGTGTTAATCTGGTTTGGCAGTGGGGCTCAGTGCATGCGCAACTCACTTTGCTATATTTACAGGCCAGAGCTGTATCCCGGCAACCTGAATCACAGCTGCACACCAGAGATATGGTGCCTCAATCCGCTCACGCGCGCATACACACACACACTCGCACACATACACACATACAAACACAACCACATGGCAAGCTCACCTTTCCCTCTCTCTCTCTCTCTCTCTCTCCCTCATGCACACACAAACACTTTTTTCTTTCATTCACTCACTCCCTCTCTGTTTCTCCCTCTCTTGCCCTCACTCATTCAGTCTCTCTCTCTCTCTCTCTCTCTCTCTCCCAGGCCCACATGCACCCATCACACAGGTCTAGCATCTCTCCCCTCACTAGTTAAGGGAAAGTTCAGCTGAAAGCCAGTCCAAGCATTTGCTCTTTCCATTGGCAATGGCTTTGGGCTTTGATTGGCCATGGTTTTGGGTTTTGATTGAGTATGGTGTTGAGATTTCAGCTGCTGAATGGGAAACAAATGGAGATTGGAGACTAGGCTTTTGCTGTTTCACAAAGAGTTAATTCTGGAAGAGCTAAAGAATGGTTCTCCCTGAAATGGTGAATTGATCAACACCCATTAGAACTAAATTAGAGTAAAAACACACACACAGTGCCTTGTGTGAGATGCGTAAGAGAGGATAATAAAATGTCTGTTCCATAAGCAGGGAGATATTGTTCTCTATGGCACTGTGTGTTGAATGAAGTAAGTCCTTGTGTGATACACACACACACACACATATATATGTATATATACGTGTGGGTATTCACACTGGACTGTTTGGGCCAGGGACATCAGAAAAAGCCAAGCAAAGATTGATGTAATGTATAAAACTATACACTGGTTTTGGATATGATTTTTACACATAGATAAGTGCACACTGAAACAGGCTGTACTATTATTCAAGTCACTGATTTATTTATTTATTTACTTACTTATTTATTCATCTATCTATTTTTATAAATATCGGAACAGATAAATGCATGCTTGTTCCTGTTTTCCATCTCTGCTGGCATTACAGCCCATGGGTTAATCCATGTCACGTTAACATTTTACCAAATGAGTGAGAAGCAAACCAACTTTTGACTTTCCTTCAATTAATCCCCAGTTCTTGGTATTCCTCACTGACGTGACCAAATAGCACTGCCCATCAGCCACATCATGGACTAAATAATATCTAAAATATTCTAACAAATAGGTTTGAACCATCATTCCTTCATTGTGTCCATGCATGACAAAGTTCATGGATCATTCATGTGATGTCTTGTCAGTCTGGCTTTGACTCATTCAGACTGGGAAAAGGAGCATCATATGAAAACCGGAGCAGGCCCAGTTGGGAACTGAGCTTCTTGTGTGTGACGGAAAACACAGAGGAGAGATCAAAAGAGCCAGGTGACGGTGAGAGTCATAGATAATGATTTGACTCGGCATTTGTGGTGAAACAGCTTTACCCCAAAACTTCAAAGCTACAGGCTGTCACTGGTTAATGTGTCAACGGCCTCCAACGCGATGGGGTTTAAAAAGGGTACAGCTCAGCTTTGGACTGTTTAGACAACAGAATCTACTAAAAATGTCAATTCAGCCTTCACAAAGAAGCTCACAATTGTTCACACAGCAATAATATAACGTGGCAAGTCTCTCATATCACTGTGCATATTTAAAAAAACGTACTTCATTCATATTCATCTCTCAGTCAATCACAGACTGTGGCTGTATTGGTTGCTACAGTCACTGGCAATCAGTAATAATCAAACAGAATGCCAAATCAGAGAAACCTGTGCGTATGCTCACACTCATCACACACAAGACCCTGAACGCCTTGTCAGTCTCTCATGCTCATGTTGCTCTGATGAATCATTTTTGCCAGTTTACCAAGACTCCCGTTCACTGCTAAATAAAGCATGAAAACGTAGCCCCAGGGTTATTTTGGCTGTCTTCCTTATTCTCCTCCTCTTTTCTTTATCACGTCTGGAAGTGACAGAGGAGCGATGCAGAAACACGTGTGAACATGATTGAGTTTGATGTGGAACGGTGAGACTCCAGCATTGACACACACACACAGCGTCCTCTCCATCAGTGGATGACATGAAGCTTATTGGCTTGGGCGTGGCACCTGGAGCATCACATGAGCATCCAATGACAACTCAGAGTTGGCTGCATATCAGCTCCCGCGTGAAAGAAACTCAGCTTGTCTTAATTCATGACAACAGAGGTAAATGGCTGTAAACCATGATGAACACTCTCCAGTCTTTCTCAGTGTCTCACATAAACATGCCCACAACCTGCTCATCTCTTTCTCTCTCTGTCTCTCTCTCTCTCTCTCTCTCACACACACACACACACACACACACACACACACACACACACACACATGTATTTAATTTAAAAAATCTTTTGCTTTTTTTTTCTTCTTTTTGATCTGCTCAGGCCAGTCTGTCTGGGAATCCATCACTGTCAGTCTAACATATCAACCTCCAGCAGTAAGGCGCTAGGCTGGGCAGCTAAAGACCCACTGACATGTCTGACTGACCAGCCTGCCAAATAAAGACAGATGAGGACAGGAACAGTACTACTGCTGAAGAGGCAAAGCAGTCATGAACATTTAGTGAAGAGCTGACGAGGGTGGACTGGGCCGACCTTTGGCGTTGTCATGTTGGCTATGAACAGGCAGGCCACAGGAAAAAAACACTTCTATCACTTCACTCAAGCCTGACTGGTACAGGTCAGACAGACATGCTGGAGATCTCTCAGAGACACTTATTAATGATGTAGTGATACACAGTTATGAGCAGGTCCTTAAAGCCATCAGAGCAGGTGGAGTAAGGCTACGGAGTGGAGTTTTTGATTGGTTAATAAGGGTCGGATAAGAGCAGGGCTGAAGACCTGTTCCATTGACCATGACACTTCAGCCCAATTAACTGCTGCTGTGATGGGAACTGCAAAAACAAAACAAAACAAACAAACAAAAAAGAATATGTTATCTTTCACATCTGTCAAGCTGGATCTCACACATTTAAACACTAGAATAGAGCATAGAAAAATTGATTATCTCAAAAAGTTTGGAGCAACTGAGAAAAACAGTGAAAATGTCACATTAAAAGGGATCTATTTGAAAAATTTGGGGCTGTGTTATTTATGGGGGTGTTTTGGTTTAGAGTGTGCTACTATGAAGATTGAAACCCAGGGTTATGGACATTACTGGTATAATGCGTATATAAGCCAATATTTGCAGTACGGTAAATTCTCTGATTGACCAAATGTTGCCAAGAATAACGTTATTGAAGTTAAAGAACTCTGCAAAGTGACAAAGAAATCAGGTTGCTTTCGTTGCTTTTCAGCGCTATCACCTGTTGTCAGGACAATCTGAGTAAATAAACGGAAGACAACAACAGACTTTCAGATCAGCCTGTCTGTTTTAAAAAGAGGTTGACTGGATCAGTCTGGTCCAGTATTGAACTCTGGAAAACATAGTACTATGACAGTGCACATACAGTACTGGTTAGTTTGGACTGGTCCAGTATTGATCTGTGAGACATACAGCACTGGTTAGGTTGGACTGGTCCAGTATTGATCTGTGAGACATACAGTACTGGTTAGGTTGGACTGATCCAGCACATTACTATTTTTTCTACAGTTTACTACAAACTTTTACAGTTTATTACTGTAACAATACCATGTACTGAAACAAGGTATGGTGCTGTATTTTATTGAATTTACAATATACTAGTAGCAGCAGGGTAGCCAGTACAATATTGTTTTTTTTACATCAACAATGGAATTTCACTATAGTCCCAAATACAATACCATGTAGTAATTTTTGTAAATAGAGGATATTACTGGTGGAAATACTTAATTTGTTGATACAAACAAACTGGCTTTTCCATTACAGTTGGAAATTTCAGGTATGCATAACAGAACATGGCAGTTATGCATTTGTTCATCGAATGTGATAACACTAATCAACTTTTTAATGAACTTGGGGAAGATTTCTCCCATTTTCCCATTTCCCTTTTGGGTTTTTGGGAGTTTTTCTTGCCCGCCATGAGTCAGGGGGTGCCATCCTGCTTTGATTTGATTGTTGTGGCCTGTAAAGCCCTTTAAGACTGTAAACAGTGATATTGGGCTCTAAATAAACTTGAAACTTGATGCATCTTGCTACTGCAAGTATCACTGAAATCAGCCTTACCTACAAAATAATAATTATAGTTAATGTTACTGCTGTACTCTCCAGTCACATCACAGCAAGTTAAGAGGACTGCATGAGAGTGCTGCGAGTTACACTAAACAAAAATAATTTGATGAATTAACACAACTTAATCATGGCACATATTTCCACCCAGACAACTCAGGTGAAACTGGGGTGTTTTCATTATAAGGCAACAGCAAAAGCCAGGGGGGGCATCACAAGTATGCAGCTTAATAACTGACCCAACCAAGTTCACCCACAATATGTAGTAAACTTGCTAATAAAAGAACCCTACAGCTTTGTCCTGCAAGGAAAGTTAAACCATGGTATTCTCATACTGCAAGGTGTTTTACTACACCCTCTAAATTATTTCAGTTGAATTAGTTACCAAACTGTCTACTTAAAACATCCCTCAAAGAACTTTATGCACTTAACTCACCCTTGAGCTAGGAGGGGAGTACATCTTTCACGAAGACAATTACATTCACGGTGCGCAGTTACCGTTAAAATGATCACAAGTACTAATCAACACAAAGACTAAATGATATACAATACACATACACTTCTACTAGACACAAAAAGGGGAAACATGAACTGAACAATATTGAACTGGGGCTAAATGACAGTCCATCGCCCCAAGGCATGCTGGGAAGCTTTGCCCATCCACCCTGGGAGTATGCAGCATGTACAGTGGCTAGCAATACTTGTGTCATTGATACTAAGTAACTCATCCTCCTTGAATCAATATACAGTATGTTGATCTAGTTCATCAGAATTTTTGTTGCTTTACACTTAAAGAAAATGAGAACAAATCATGTAAAAAACATAAACACAATATTTCTATTTTGGTAATAAAACACATGCCAGATAGATCAAATCTACTTCAACTTACCATATGATTTGCTCATAAAGTGCAGGATTCAGATGGATAATCCTTGAAAAGAAAGTCCAGAGTTGGCTTCATGACGTCGTGTTCAGCGAGTCTCCTCTAGAAATACAGTAGCCTTCTGTATTTGCGGGGCTTCTCTGCCGTTGATTCTAACATCACCAGAATGCAGTATTTTATGAGAAACGGCAAGCTGCTCATAAATATTGCCCAGAATGCATTGTTTTCTATAGTATAGTGCCATTTTAATGGGAAACAGTATGTTACTGTCAGAATTTGGCTGTTGTCTTACAGCATTTTGTTACAGTGTGGTCAGACTGAACTGGTCCTATATTGATCTGTGAGACATACAGCACTGGTTAGGTTGTACTGGTCCAGTGTTGATCTGTGAGGCATAAAGTACTGGTTAGACTGGACTGGAAAGTGTATAGATCTATAAGACAGTAGAATGGTAGGCATTTGGCTCATTGCAGGTCAGGTTACAGTGAGGTGGCATCTGTTTTTCTGGGCCTCCTGTTTAACAGAGTTTATAAAGTGTGTGTATGTGTGTGTGTGTGTGTGTGTGTGTGTCACAGGCCAGTCCTATTGCATTAATGCTGTCAAGAGAATACCAGTGCATATAGGTATCTCAG
The DNA here is from genome assembly GCF_902362185.1 of Chanos chanos. Taxonomy (NCBI): domain Eukaryota; kingdom Metazoa; phylum Chordata; class Actinopteri; order Gonorynchiformes; family Chanidae; genus Chanos; species Chanos chanos. The sequence continues at coordinate 22,517,908 of NC_044501.1, read as the reverse complement.
CACCTGAGGAATGTTATCATTTTACCTCATGTACATTTAACTAGAGGAAAAAAAAGGATCATCAGGCAGCTTGAACAGAACAGGATCAGACAAAGCTCTTTTTTACAGCTCATATACTGATGCTAATACTACTACGAACAATAATAACAATAATACTGTAATAATAATAACAACAACAACAATAATAATAAACATTAACGGACATAAAGTGGTTATTCGTTTTTTGTTTTTGTTTTGTTTTGTTTTTTAAGCTGTCGGTGTAAACTTCCACTGTGGCTCTTACACACTAACATTCCTTTGATGACTTTATTTGTGAACTGAATACATCACAGTTATGGCTTTTTGTGCTGAGAATGTAACTCACTCAATCCTGTTAGCTCAGATAATTCTGTTGTTTCCTGTGGTATGCAGCAAGGCCATCCTGCTGGACCAGTGCCTGAACATTGTATTGATTGTGCTATTACTTCATCAACTGTAACATATAAGTATGTAAGTGCAGCAAATGATACCATGAAATGTGCTACAAACACTCACAATGGAGGTAAATGGAAGAGAATGGAGTACTCAGTGTAAGTAAATCACTGTTATTGTCTGCTCTGTATGAGTGCCACAGATGAATGGTATCTGATGGAGAAATAAGCTCATTTTTTTTCATTGGTTTTAATGCTAGCTTTGCTCAGTCAATTTGTGTAAACGATATGTTATTGGATATTTAATGAGAGGACCACAAAGCATCACAACGCTGATGCAGTTTAACTGTAGTTACTTGAGAGAAGCTGTTAGCATGCATCCTCATCAGAGGTTAAAGGCGCCTTGAGTTGGATTCACATGTAAGTGATGATAGGTCTATTGTCCTGCTTGTTCAGTATGTAGCACAAGCCATTTCAACAGAGTGGTGGTACAGACAGAGGATTGTCTCTGCACTAACAGTCATGAGAGGGACGTTTCTAGATTTTTCAGAAAAGTAAGTGTTCAAGTGGATATCACGGTGACTATTTAAATAAGGTTATATTTCAAGCCACTCAGATGTTGCATCATTACTTCTGTGTTCTTCAAAAACTGTTGCAATGAATTTGACGAAATTTCACATGCATGATATTAGACACACAGCATTTTTTTAAAAAAAAATAAATTCTGTTATGTTTTTATTAGTCAATATCATTTAAAGTAATATGGAAATAGCTGTTGAGAGCATATGAACAAAACTGTACGACACTGCAGAACTGTCTTCTTTCCAACCTCTCAGTCAGACTATGTTTTTTAACCTATAGTGTAGGAGAGGGTAAATACATCAAAACTGACTACCCAAACATCAGAGCAGTAACAGAACGTTCTGTCGATGCCGTGACAACCCTGGGCTGGGCTCATGCCGGGCAGGATCTACGAGACACTGGAAAATAGAGTTTTCAATAATTAAACAGTTATACCCTGAGCCATTGCATTTAAACAGCCCTGACATTTCTCACCCCTGAAAGATTTATAAATAATAACTCCATCTATTTTCAACAGATGTGTGTGCACAAGGAGGAGAGGTGTGTTTATCTCTTTCTCTCTCGCTCTCTTTTTTTCCCAATTCATTCCCACGCACATAAATTCGATCTTTTAAAGTTCTGGCCTTTAATGCAAGTAAGCAGAATTTGATTTGGAGTTTATCAGAGAGTTTTAATTAAATTTTTTGTTTAATAAGAAATATTTATGTACTATGAATCAACCGGATCCCAGAGTCAACGGTTGGCCTGTTTTTTTTTTTTTTTTTTTTAAATTTTTATTAGGCTCTTTTTGGCTTTTTATTGTCAGACTATTGACTTTTTTACCTCTCTTCTCCAACCACCATGTTTATTAGCGCTCTGTTCACACAGAGGGACTGCAAGGGAGATCTGAAAACTACAGAGAAAAGAAAGATTATTTCTGACAAATTATGTCCTCCCACCTCACCCTCCCACTCCATAACACTCCCCTAAACAACAGGAAAAGTATGGGTCTTTACCCACAATAATGCAGCTTTGTAAAATCATACCTCAGCATCTTTTGTTCTCTCCTCTGGTTTTCACCATATTTACTTCCATATTTCAGTTTGAGCTAATGTGTACATCTATCACACCTGTGACCCAACACCAGGAGTTAAGAACGGTTGAACACAGTGTGTTGTAGTTGTATGTGGCTCATTATTACCATATTATTGCAAAGATAGTGTTATTAATAACAGTCAGTTGTGCTTGTGAGAATTTCCTATTAGTGAGTCTGCAGTCACTTCGGTTTCCCTTTACTTTGTTTTTAATGGCTCTGACACATTCCAACACACCATGAGCACAGGGTTCCCTGTCCGACCCTCACTCCTCAGGACACACATCAAGTTTACTGCTTTAATGAACAATTCATCATTTTCCCACTCCGAGCCGGAATCTGTCAGCACAGAAAACAAAACAGATTTGAATGTAACAAGCTCTGTCAGCAGCAGCTGTTCAATGGAGTCATGGCTTTGTTTGTTTTGTTTTTTTTTCTTTTCTTTTGATTTTACATTTTTAGTAAAAGGGTAGAATTTTTCAAAATCAAAGACTGTCAATCTACATATTTTACCAAAAAAGTAGGTGAAATTAGTTGTTTTTTTTGCTAATTATGACACAAAGTTAAACAAATGAAACTAGAGAGACTCAGTCAGTTGAAGATGCTAAATCTTAAGCTCTGACAGGAAGCTCATTTGGATTTAATAACACCACCATTAACTGTAAGCAGCATGTAACTTGACTTACAACTCACATATTTGTTATGTTTCAGCAGCTACATTTCCACAATTTTTACTGCAGACTGCACTACAGTCTTGGATCCAAAAAATGAATTTGGGTGGATGTGTATGTATGTATGCGTGCGTGTGTGTGTGTATGCAGCTGGGGTCCAACTGCCAGACATTAGGATTGAATGAGCCAGACAAGGACAAACAGAGGGGAGAAGCAGACAGTTTGACTACTGTTTGACAATCATTCATCCTCAGTTTCGGATGGCTGAGGTAATCTTTAGCCCAACACTGTTCGCTCCATAAATTTCTCATCTTCTACATCAGTCTCCCACTTTTACAGACTGTCGTTACTAGTTTTATGACCTCTGCCTTGACAGAACCACTTTTAGATCATGTTACAGTATTAACAGGACATACACACAGTCCTGCAGGTGCCGTTGCTGTGATGAGTAATCTTTTCCTGCTCAAAGCACGCATGCTTCTCCTCTCTTGCTTCATGTTGTAATTAAGGTCAGAGGTCAAGCTGTGCAACTTTACCAACAAAAGAAAAATATAGTAAATGTATTACTACAAAAATAAGAAAAATATGAAGAACTGAAGTTTGCAGTGTTTTATTTAAAAAAAAAGAAAACAGAATAAAAGAAAGACACAAAACATGCTATGTTCTTTCAGTGATTTTAACATGATTTCATGCGTTTGTGAACAGATGTGAGTACTAAACTCTGCCACTGCGTGGTTTAAAAACCTTGAAAGAACGGGACGCTGCAGACTTGGCCCCCTCCTCCGCTCCCTGGAGTAGGTCAAAGATGGTTTCAACACAATAAGCCTTTTCCAGGTCATTAGTCTCAAACCGACGAACGCAAAAGCAGCACAGAGGAAGGACAGCGCTATGACAGAGTTGCGCCTGGATTTGGGGTGATGGGGAGGGGTGAGGGTAATGTACTTGTGGAAGTCACTTAAAAGATTAGGCAGCCTTTTAACTGCTTAAACTAAGCCCTTTGTGAGACTGAAAAGGGACTAAAAACCTCTTTAGCCTATCGTATGACAATGACCGCATGCCCAAATGGAAGTAGATTAGCAAACCCATAATGCCTGACAACTGTAACTACAGCCTGAGATTGCACTCCTTTCACAACAAAGGCACTATGCATGTATGTCATCTACAAACAGTCAGTGCTATTTGAGGATGATCCTTTTTTCTCCTCTAAAATGAGCATTAAACAATAAGCCTCTGATATCTAAAATAAAAAAAACAAAAAAACCCAAAACAAAACATATTTACCCATGAGTGCTCTGAGTTGTCTGCTGTTTTCAGAAGATTTCACACAGTCAGTTTTTATTTATTTATTTATGTATTAATATTTCTTGTCCTACTTAAGCAGTGAAAGTCACTGTACTTAATTTACTTTTTCCATGTTAGGTTTTCATGAACACTGCCCACATGGAATCCAGCGAATATTTATAAGTCGAAGTTTTATGTCTGACTCACAGTCACTGGATTTTTCCAGGATTGCAGCCCCCCACACCTCCACCCCACCACTGAAAAAAAAAAAAAAAAAAACATGTTGGTTTCACTGCTTTATGACTCATCAGCTCACAAGAAATGCAACGTTTGGAAAGATCTCATACAGTACAAACAGCATTCAACCAAAGTGAACAGATTTTGCCTCAGCTCATGCAGTTTTATCACAATTTGAAGAAAAAGTGGACAGAATCGGTCAGACGTTTAAAACTTTTATATATTTTGCCTGAAAATATTGGCTAACTGGGTATCTGCGTGGTGTGACAAATTTTGGGGTGTACCTTTTTGGTGTTACCACAGAGAACTTTCTAACCATGGCATTACATTCAGAAAAAAAAGTCCTATTTAGATGGGGGTTTTTTTTTCTTTTTTCATCTGTTAGTTGTTTGTTTTCTGGCCTCATTCTTCATTCTAAATTTGTCAATTTTGTCAGAGTAAGAAAACAATATTTCTCAGGAAAGACAAATAGCTCCCAGAAAATAAGCACCGGCGAGGAGAAAAGACGGAAGAGAGAGGAGAACAAAAATAGCATATCAGTGTGTATGACTCTAAGCATTGTGTATGTGTGAAAGCGACAGACAAAGCTCATTAATGAACATGTGTAATCGTGCACTGTATATCAACGTCATGCATAATAGATGGACTGGCTGTACAGTGTGTACTGTCACAGCACAGGTTGGCTGGCTAATCACTCAGACTTCATTAACAGACAGCCTGGGCAGGCCCTCTTCATCTGCCCGCCTGTCAGTGGGTCACTCAGTAATATTAATGACTGCTCCGGTACGGTGAGGCCGACTCTATTGGCACAGAGCCAAACCAGAGCAACTCTTTCATAGCTGATCGCTCATGTTCATTCTTTCATCAAGGGTTCCTCATGTTAGGTTTACTGTTACTAGAGTGAAGAAGTTGCATTCCCCCCTGTTTCTGCTACCCTAAGACCTTACAAATGACCACTAGTCTTAAACCCAGTTGTTTAGCTGCTTGATCCAAGCTCCACTACCATTTATTTGGCCTCAGTGGGACTATCAAGTATACTTACTGTTTTTCAAAGTGCTAAGAGGGCTAGGGGATAAGTTTCCATGCTACAGTGCCCCCTAGATGAGGTCATGCGTTCTGATGAGGGGACAAAAGCAGCAGGCGAGCAGAAGGACAGAGACTGTAACACAGGAGCACTCTATTAGGTTAGCACCATCTCTAGGGCCTCTCCTGGGTTTCAATCCCTCAACCACCCAGTTCTTTATATGAAGCTGTAACCTGCAGAGCCATATAAACATTACCATAGAGACCAGAGGACAAGACCACACCAAACACAGGTCAAAATGAGTACAATAACAGTGCAGGAAGAACTGAAGCTCTCCTGAAGGAAAAAGACCAGAAGAAACACATTATTTAGGAATCATTCATCTGTTTATGGATATCTGACTGGAAGAGATGTCCATTTTGTAATCGAACCCTTCAGTTAAAACTGTCAGAACATTTTTCATGTTTCTTGGTGTTTTCTCTGCACAAGTCTATAGAGTGAAAAGTTATGATAATGTGACAATTTCTAGAATTCTTTTTAGAATTAGTTTGCCCTGAATTTACATTAATGTTTTAGCCCCTATACCCTGTCACATGCCTCAGTCATTACATGTTTCAATCTGCCTAAACTTGTACCAAAATATCAAAATTACACACACACACACACAAACACACACACTGCATTCAGCAGAAGGAGAGAGGGAGGGAGGGGGAGAGAGAGAATTTATTTCCACAGACAGACATCCTACATCATAATGTTTCACCAAGCTGAGCATTTATTTTTATTTATTTATTTATTTATTTGCATCAGTTTTATGTAGTGCTGAAATGAGTCTACAATATGCCAAGACACTGTTTTTTCTGCCTGGAGAGGAAGCAAGTTTTTTAACATTTCAGCAGAGGACTACAGTGTAATCTACCTGGTGGGACTACCCTGTGATGCAAACAGCTTCACTTTATTAGATAAGCTTAAGTGTATGCTGTTGGTTCACTTACACAGAGCGTTTTCTGTAGCCAGCAAAACAGAAATAGTCTGTCTGGTAGAGTAAAGGCCCAAGTCTTTTAGTCATACTTAGAAACAGCAGGTCCTCATGCTGGTACTGCGTCAGAGGACTATGCCACGGCTGTATACTCAGATAGACTCGATGTGTTCTCTGATGCCGTGGAACCAGATAAACTCAACGTGTTCTCTGATGCTGTGGACACAGATAGACTCAACGTGTTCTCTGATGCCGTGGAACCAGATAAACTCAACGTGTTCTCTGATGCTGTGGACACAGATAGACTCAACGTGTTCTCTGATGCCGTGGAACCAGATAGACTCAATGTGTTCTCCAATGCTGTGGACACAGATAGACTCAACGTGTTCTCCAATGCTGTGGACACAGATAGACTCAATGTGTTCTCCAATGCTGTGGACACAGATAAGACTCATTGTGTTCTCTGATGCTGTGGACCCAGATAGACTCAATGTGTTCTCCAATGCTGTGGACACAGATAGACTTGATGTGTTCTCTAATGCTGTGGACCCAGATAGACTTGATGTGTTCTCTAATGCTGTGGACCCAGATAGACTTGATATGTTCTCTGATGCTGTGGACACAGATAGACTCAATGTGTTCTCCAATGCTGTGGACCCAGATAGACTTGATGTGTTCTCCAATGCTGTGGACCCAGATAAGACTGATTGTGTTCTCTGATGCTGTGGACCCAGATAGACTCAATGTGTTCTCCAATGCTGTGGACCCAGATAGACTTGATGTGTTCTCTAATGCTGTGGACCCAGATAGACTTGATGTGTTCTCTGATGCTGTGGACACAGATAGACTCAATGTGTTCTCTGATGCTGTGGACCCAGATAGACTCGACATGTTCTCCGACGCTGATGTGTCCATAATTCAGAAGACAAAAATTACTATTAAATTGCATTACTTTCAGAGTGAGGGTGTTTCAAGTGAGTGTGTGTGTGCTCGTATATGTGTAGTATGAGTGTGTGAGCGCGTGTGTATGTGTGTGTGTGTGGGGGGGGGCATTTGTATAGGCACATGCTGTAAGTGTGTGTCATGTTATATACTATGTGGTCACATGGAAAACGACAGACATTTCTTTTTCAGGCTCTCGAAGACAAGCAGGGCCATTCCCTTGCCTTCCTGAGTGGCATGTTTATTAAGGGTTGTTTAGAAATGAATTGGAGCTGTTTTTTCCTGAGACTTTTCCAGCTGAGGGTGTGTATCCTCTCTCAGTCAGGACCTGTCAATCATGACCCCGATGTTACAGTCAATGAAACGGACTACTGGAGTGATTGGGAAAGAATATCCCAGGTTTTGACAAATGACGAGTCAGTGCATTGTGTCTGGATTGGACACAGATTGTCTGTTAAGGGGCTAAAGCTACAAGACTGGACTGAAGATGTACACTTACAACCAGAGGGTATTCAGGGAAAACATTAATTAAAATTGCTTTAGGTTGATTCTGCAACATTCTAAATCCTTTTGATTTTGATTTTGGTGCATACTCCATCTGGGACAAAAAAAAAAGCCTCTACATTGTATTAGAGTTGGTTCATTCCCTGTAAAATCAGAACAACACAGACAAACCAACTCATTATAGCTTTCAGAGCATCCCTGAAGGGCAGATACTGTGGAAATGGCCGAATATTTGGATAGAAGAAAAATTAAATGGTGGTAGCAGAGTGGTACACAGAGTTCTAGGATAGAACTCCTCACATTACACAACAAAAAGGCAGAGAGGACATTAGGGCTAGGACATGTACAATATAGGCATGTAATGCCTTTAGATTACGCAGCTTTTTCATTCCATTAAATAAATAAAAATGATTCAGAATCTGTAATGTTAAAAAACATAACTGGATGAGTAAAAGTTCTGCTGTGTTAGATTCTCAGAAACCTTCAGAACAGGAATTCTTGTTTATCCTTGCATCCATTTTCATGATTTTTCTTTAGCATACAAGAACCTTCATGTAGAAAGTGAGGGAGAAAAATGTATTTCACAACACCAAAAACGTTAAAACAAAGTAGAACCTGTGTTCTGTACGACATGTTAAAATGGTTATTTACTAATGGCAAACCGAAGCTATGTTCTCAGTTCAGTTTGTCCTGTTAGAATATGTTTAGAACCGCTGCAAGAGAAAAAAAAAAAAGACAACAACCAGGTACATAAGTCTTGAGCAGGACAACCTCAGTATGATGGAGTGATTTACATAGCCATGTTTCATAAATCACTATGTGTTACAGTGTACAAAACCCAGGGTGTGAAATAAGTACACTGAAATAAAGATACTGAGAACTAGCAGCTTTCTTATGAGGGTTTGATAGTGTTACAGAGAGTAAGTTACTGAGAAAATGTTCAAAGCACTCACACTAAACACTACATAAACACATCTGTTATCAGTGCATTTTGTATTAGCACGTCCCATTAACAAAATGTCATTCCAAATCTCCTCCCCCACCTTCCTGCAGCGAAAAGTCCCCACGGCAACAGCACAGTTTCCGTGGAAACAATCACATACTAAAACCTTACCCAAACTCAATATGAGGGTCTTATAAACACTGTATGGCCTTTAGGAGTCTTTTGTAAAGAAAGGTCACATTGCAAAAAATGTTATCATGACAACATTTTATTTTGTATGATGTGTCATTTGTGACATAATCTATAATATGCCTGAATAATGTTTGAAGGGTGAAGCCCACATGTAAGACTAATGCGGTTTAACACATGGTAGAAGATTCAAACCTTAACTTCAGGTTAACTTCATAATCTCAGGCCCAAACCGGAATGGTTCACTCTGTTCTGTAGCAGTTTCAGTGCCTGGTTCACTCTATGACAGATGGTTCTTAAAGCAAACCTCTGCTGCTCATCTTGTCTCTCCCTGGCACACAGACATCTCTTTTAATAAGTTTGGTTATTCATTGGACTTCACACACACACAGGAGATCATTTGGATACACCACAAACCTCATCTACATCTCCTTTGCTGGAGCTGATTCAATCTGTATCTCATTGCTATCAAAACCATTCAAACTGTTCGACATTTTGTGGTTGAACCATTCACAGTAATGACCTTCCACAAGACTTTGGACACAAATCCACCCTGACACACATCTGAGACATTCAGAACAGAAAGCCATTATAACATCATTTTCAAGTAAAGAGTGCCCATGTAATCTTTAGACATTATTTTTGACATGGGCATCAAATAGAACTGACTTCAGATCCACAACAATTAACAGTCAATCAACAGTGAACTCCAGAGAACTTCACAGAAAGTACATCATCGTAAAAGGAGATAAGGTAGGTGAGAAAGGAAGAAGGAGATCGGGAATGGTTTCTGATGTGATCTGGATCACACGGGAAATGACACAGAGGCAGCTGACATAGGTAAGAACTGGGAAAGATAAAATTCCGTCAGAACACAGTCTCTTTTAGACTCAGTTTAAGATGTGATGCCAACAATTCAGAACTGCTAAAGATAGAGACATAACAATGTGGTGAAGAAAATGACTGACATCTTCGAATAGGAAAAAAAGAAAACAGGGTTATCAGAGAAAACACCATAACACCTCTATTGAGTCTAGAGAAACAGGTACGGTGCTGTGTACTCTCACCTGTATGGTGAATTCTGGAATAGGTCAAAGTTTACACCTAATTCACCAGTACTAATTTAATCCTGAGGGTGCTTATATGGTTCTGTACTTACCTGGTGTAGAACAACATAAGCACCTTCAGAGTTAAATTAATCCTGGTGAATCTGCTGTGTAAACACATAGCAAACAGTTGGTCTACATGGACAAGGTCTCATGATTGGGAGGAAAACAGATGGAAGTGACAGTGCCTCCAGAAAAGACATGGGTACAGGTCTGCCTGTGGAATAAAGCCACCTGAAATACCAAAAAAAAAAAAAAACAAACTGTTAGAAACCTGTGTTCACGGAAATCCAATGCCAGGAGATTTCTGTGCAGTCTCCACAGGGCCAGGGGCCAGCTATGCCATGTCAGGCAGCAGAGAAATGCTTCTGCTGCTGAGGAGTGGGACAAAGCTGGGAGTTGTTAACAGTGAAGCACTGCCGACTCACCACCATGACAGTGTACTGGGAAAAGAGTGAAAACAGCCAGTACTGGGTGGCCCTGGCACACACCACCAGTGGATCAATAATTACCATGACTGCATTGAGTTACAGCCTCACAATCAGTCACACAGTGGATGAATTCAGAAATGCTTTAAACAGTCACTGAGTCTGCTGGAGGAGCAAGACTGTAAGAGTACCCTTCTAAAACAGGGTTTAATAGTGTGAAAGTATGGATTCAGATGTACAACACAGGCTCAATGGCAACAATCTCAATTTATTTATTTCATGACATGTGTGTGTGTATGTATGTATGTATGTATGTATCTTACATGTGATAAGATGTTGAATCCTACCCTAAGAGCTTAAATCACAAATATCACGTGTGTAAATGGATATTTTTGCTCTTTTTTCGGGCTGGTTTGATATTTGAATGAGAAAGGCAGACATGCGAGCGTGTGAATGTGATGTGAGGCTTACACAGACTGACATGCATAGATTTCTCATTTAAATCCTTTGTGATTCATCATTGGCTGTGGCTGATTTAACGGGACTTCGCTTTAGTGTCTTGTCACTGTTTGAGAGGATTACATCACAGGTGTGGAAATACCAAACCACAGCTGTTTCAAACTGCTTGGTATTTTAACGCTAAATAAGTACGAAAAGGAGATTATTCCTTCAGACTTCTGTTTGGTAATTGTTCCTGTCCTCATTGTGATAGGAGAGTTTTAAACAAACTTTTGATGTCCACTTGAAGTAAAAAAAAATGTCTTGTATAAGTTTCAGCGTTAGACCAAGAATATGAGATTTGTAACCATTTGTTTCACCAGTGTAAAAATCTGAAGACTGCCTCACATCTGCTGGCGTCTTGGCGTTTTGTTTGTAGTTGAGCCAGTATATCATACCCTAACATAACATATAACGCAGAGACAGGACCACACAGATGCAATGTGTAATACAGCAATTCACAAAAGAACACATGGAGTCCTTCACAATACAGAGGGAACCATGTTTAAGTAGCAGTGTATCAATCCTCATGATTGTGTATCAATCTACATGAACGTATGTGGCGTCCTATTATTTAAAAAAATATCATTTTTTCCAAAAAAAAAAAAAAAATATATATATATATATATATATATGATATATATATCAGAGGCGACTGCTCTAAGACTACACGGGAAGCCGAGCTTCCTCTAAAACGTCACTAAAGTTAATCAATTAAGTATGTAGTATTGTATTTACATTATTCAACTCTCTTATTACAAATCAATATTTTGGGCTAGAAAGAGTTCAACTTCACAGCTATTTGGTTCAGCATTAATTTCTCGCAGGTCGTCATAAGCTAAAGTGATTTTTTTCTCAGAGAAACCCGTGAAAGCATGACCCATTTACACCCACTGACGCTGTGCGTCTCTGGGGTTCAATGGCACTTCAGAATACGCTTTGTTTTCAGTGCAACAAAGCTAGGCATTTATTGGACAATATGCTTTTAAAACATCATTTCCGGACGCACGGCTTCCATGGGAGTCAATGGGACTGGTGACAGCGATGTTCGCATTGAAATAAAATTCTGCACGTTTATTGGACAGTAGGCTTGATTTTGTGTCGTCCGGACGTCGGGCTGCTGTATATTATGATTGGAGGAACTCTTTTAAACGTCATGGCAAAGAACATGACTGACAGCGTTTTAAAATTGTACACCGGCATCGGCGGAATTCAAGCTCGATCTATACGGAGTGTTGGTAGGCGAGGTCGTGAGACATACGCTTCTGCTCATTTTCTCTGTTATTTGCTGTACTGTTTCTATTTGTACATACTGTTAATAAAATTGTAAATATAGAGTTCTTGAGTTTGTCACTCGCTATCGTTTCACTTTGGTAAAGGTTGATTTTAAGCTAGCTCATAGAGGATCTAGCTATCTAGCAGGTGCAAAATTGTAGATGTTATAATGTTGTCAGCCTAATTTTGGCGAAGTTCTTTAACAGTCTTTCCTACGAGGAGAGACTCAGAATTAAACGGCAGGGCAGATCAACACCCAACGTTAATTTAGTTCAAAAATCAGGGAGCAAAGACCGATCATTTCGCCTCTCCTGGTATGACAAAGTGAACTGGCTGACTGGAAGTGCTTTGACTCAGAGAATGTACTGTTGGCCATTGAGAGGAAACTAGCCAAGTCTCCGGAAAAGAATCTGACAGGAATGACAGGATAATAGACCATTTCCTAGGAAAAAAAAGGATGGCAGAATTCGCATATAAATAACAACAAATGTAATAATTGGCTAATTTTATGACGAAGGCCTAAAACTGTGCTTCCCCTATTTCAAAGACCACCAGCCGCCACTGATATATATATATATATATATATATACACACACACACACACACATATATATATATATATATATATATATATACAAATAAAACCTGTATAAGACAAGATAGGATGTTTACTGAGAGTCTTCAAAAGAGAAGACTTAAGAAAACAGTAACAGATTTTTGCTAGTTGGATAAAAGAAGAGAAGCCAAATTTTTGGAAAGAGAAAGGGACAAGACAGTGGAGGGCAGCCAACACAATCACCATTCGCTGCAGGAAAGCAGAGTATCTTATCCATTATAAGCGCGGTGCCACACTCAAGAGTCCATCTCCTTGGCTCACTCAGGTTGGCCCTAACTCAAAACACACCTACAATTTAACATTTGGTATTTCGCAGACTTTTAAACCAAAGCGACTTACAATTAGTGCATCAATCAGGTTTAGCTAACTACCTCATAAGCAAAGGATCGCAGTAGGAATGCAGATTAATTACTTTCAGTACCACGCTCCTGTAAATACTGCAATGATAAAACAGAAATCTGCAAACAAAAGCAGCAAACCATCAACACAGGGACAAGGTTAGTACAGGCGATTTTTCCCCCTACATTTTATACCATAAAGTATAAAAACAACATAAAAGAAAGGTTAAACATTAGGGGACACCTGAGAGAGAGAGAGAGAGAGAGAGAGAGGCCCAGCTCAAGAGAAAGAGGCTCTAAGTCCAAAGAAAGAAACTCCAGACAGACAGCATGGAACAGAGTTGTACCCTCTGCTGCAGTGTTACAGAACTCACCATGCCTAAACTGTGTTTCATGGCTGGGCAAACTGACACAGCAAAGACTCACCTGTTTGTCATAGAACACAGACACAGCAAAGACTCAACTGCTTGTCATAGAACACAGACACAACAAAGACTCAACTGTTTGTCATAGAACACAGACACAGCAAAGGGAGAGTCTGGTGTGATGACTGTTCCCCTTATGAGTAACGGTAATGAGTAAACACATACCATCTACTCTGGAGTCACCCATTTGTCATAGAACATAGACACAGTGTTTCGTCTGCTGGCTCAAAATGTTCAGTACCCTCATTTCGTTCAGGCATCTCCTGGGCCAGATGGTGTTTGTTTTGACTTGTGAATGTGCCTCTTGAATTTAGTTCTCTGTTATTTGCACCCCTTAAGAATGGTTTTAGCACTATGATGTATTTGGGAAGCTTACATCCTGTAAAAATGGTTCTTTGACAAAAATGTGTCAAGAATAGCTAAAGTTACTTTAAAAAACAGAGCACATTTGAGCTGACAGAAGAAAGGGGAAATTGTTTTATAAAGAGGGAGTTCCAGTGATGGAAGAGTGCAATTTTATTTGGTATTTAATTCATCACATTGTCATTGTGCCCACAGCTGTCTGCATAGGCAGTTTCATAGGAGACTCACTGACAAAGCTTTGTGCTAGTCTTGAAATTTAATCTAATTTTCTTGATCGCAAAAAAAAATAAAATAAATAAAATTGAAATTCAGAAAGTTTCCTCGGAGTGAGACCAGCAGCCCATTCTTACCTATAGCTTGTCCCTTAAATTAGAGCCCCAAGTGTGATTGGACCACATATACCATATACGTGGACACAAACTGATCGCTAGTTGGAGAACTGATGGATTTGGAAGTGTAATCCATTGGATAAATGTGCCCAGCATATTACATATTATGAGCACAGTCTCTTTGGGATTTGAGCTATTGGTATATACCAATTTGACCTCCATAGCAAAAAACTCGCTGCTTGGAAATTGCTTTTGTGATATAAATCTTTGATAGGGTGAGTTTGTTTGAGTTTGGAACAGTTCATAATCCAGCATCCACTTCTTCTATCAGGGAGGTACGAAATTCATGAAACATACTGTACCGAGACGCATCGAAATAGTTTACTATGAGGGACAAGGATAAAATTATCAGGTTAACAGATGGGCATTAAGTATTGACCTTACCATATGCTTAACTGCACTTATATTTAGTCACAATTTTTTTTTCTAAATATAGAAGTAATTCATTTGATGGTTTCTGTGATTCTGTACTATAGGAAATGATCATAAATGCCAACTATGTGAGACACTAATAGAAGGTGCTAATGTGCTGACTATGTATGCTAACCCTCAGAAGCTAGCTAATGAGCAATTGGGGGAGTCGCAAAAATTTTGTGCCAGGAGTACAAATTGACATTCGTACCAATAGCACAAATCCCAAAGAGACTGTGTTGGATACCACATAGTTCAATAACCTTTCGTTGTATTTCTTTTAATGTTTTCTGTTGAGCGATGTCACTTAAATTAATTACTATCATACTATTCGTTGAAATTTCCCCTCACTGTTTAGCCCTGTCTTGTATGGCAAGGTAGGTGAAAACGCGCTAGTCAGTTCTGAGAGATGCAATACAGGACACGAAGACCAGAAATTCAACAAAAAGGTGATTGATACATAGTTTGCTCCCATTTGACTGCCCATTCTGTGTTTAAACTTAAATATGAAGTGTTTACTCGATGCTGAGTGATCATTACTCATATGCAGATTATTGCTTTATGCCTATATTGGTATGTGTGAGTAAACTTCACTTTTGATGAAACATAATTGGTCATTACCAAGCGACATTACCAATTCCAGGATGTTCTTGCTAACCATTGAAGCCAGGAGCTTCCCGGGTCATCCATAGTGAATGCGCATACTTATTAATAGTGCTGTTTTTTTTTTTTTTTATGATTTTATGTTGATGGGTCGTACCATGCTTACAAATATACTATTCAAAATGTGTATTTAGAATACCTTCCACTAAAAGGGGAAGGGAGGTAAAGTAGAGGTTATAATATGGTTAATTTTGTTAACAAACTACAGTAGAGATCTGATGGGGATAATAATTAAAGCAATACATTATGGGGTCTTGGTTCTATTCTAAATGTTACTAAATATGTTATATTCTGAATGGCTTATTACATAGGATCTAATCTATCAGATTTACTTACTTGTAGAGATCAATAATGGTGTACAATTATTACAGATTTGGAGGCATTAATGTTGGTGTGATTCAAAGATTTTCCTGTCCTTGCAAGAACATTTTAAACAACTTTCTTTACTCATATCTTGAAAAAAATATCACAGAATAAAATCTTGTAAATGTGTCTGGGGGGGTGGGGTGGGGGGGGCAACATCTTCCTGATAATTACTTCCGCGTGCTGTAGAGTGCCAGCATGGGGGTATTCCAGAAAGAAGGTTTAGTGAAAACTCTGAGTTAGTTAACTCAGAGTAAGTAGTAAACCTAATAGGAGAGTCCTATGGCTTCATTCTCCTAGCAAAACAAAGCCATAAGGCTCTTCTATTAGGAGGTTTACTACTTGTTCTGAGTTAACCCCCCTGGTCACAAAGTGCTTCTCACTCAGCTGAGATGCAGCATAGGCAGACATACCTGTGTGCACTTTACCAGCCCTCTGAGCAACTGAAATCTTCACGTCAATCAGAACCACTCTACCACTCAAACTCAGACTGTACCATTACCCTGTGACAGCACAGCGTTTCTAAAGAAATAAAGAAAATGCAAAGAAACAGACATAGGCTATTACTGGTAAAAAAAAAACAAAATAGGAAATATCCAATTGCTGCTGGTATGATTTTACAGATTTACAATTTTACATTACATGAGCTCTAAATTGGTTCTAGTTGACTTTACTGCGCCTCCCATGTCACAAACATGCATGAAATAATGGCAGTAGAATCTCGCTGTCACACTAGTCTATTCATCTACCCTTTGAAAAAGACCCAAACACATGTTTCCTTCTATCATTTCTCTTAACAAACTTGACAGATTTCTGGAAGGTCATTATCATCAAGCAACTTTTGATGGACATGGCACACTGCAACATGGTTAAGGCAGGGTTGTGACAGTGTGGATCTGAGCCACAGGGATGACCAACAACAGCCTAACCAGAGCCTCAACCTGATGAACTTCAACTGGCATTGCTTTCAAGATATGTGCAGCTTCATTACTGGACTTGTCGAGGTTTCTCATCCTGAACATGGTCAGCTGCACTTTCAGGTTCTCCTTACTTAGTTCTCGATTCTGATCTATTAATTCATCTATGTGAATGAAGTGCATCTTCTGATGCTGCTGGACACATCATCAGTGATGTTCCTGGGATTGTTTTTTTCAACATCATACTCCCTCCCTCAGACGACCTAGCAGAGGCTGATCAGACCCCTGCTTGTGTCCAGCTGGCAACAACTAGCTACTTCGCACCCAGACTCATTCTCTCTTCAGCCATAGCCACGTAGAGGCTCTTTCTGCTGCATGTGTGGTCTCGTGAATGGCTGTTCTCTTCTTTTTTTCCTCCAGTGCCCAGTGTGCTGAAGGCTCTGGCCAGTGAACAGGCAGGAAACCCTCAACATCCAACCTCTATCGGCAGACACTTCACCTTCTATCCTGATTCTCTACACTGGCTGGTCTTCATACTTGGCCAGTTTTCTCTCATAGGCCTCATCCAGGCTTTCCTCCCACAGTACCGTCAGCTCTTAAATATAACCTGCTTGGTGGAGTCTGACCAGAGAATCACATCTGGATGTAGGGTGATAATGGTAATGTGCTGGGGGAACTTTAGCTGCATCCCCATGTCCACAGACATCTTCCAGTCTTTTGCCAAGGTCAGGGTTCCTGCAGATTTCCTAGTAGCAGTTGTTTATTCCCCTGCTCTGACAAAGTTGATGAGCTTGGAGGAGCGGGTGTGCCTGTTCATCCTCAGTCCTTTGTTGATGGTTTGAGCGATGGTCTTTAGAACCGCCGCTCAGTATGTGCAGTATTACACTCAGTATTACACCTGTCAAGAGAATGTTCTCAAGTTTGCCAAGTTTTTGCAAGTCAGTCTGATTAAACCTTTCCGAAAACTGCACATCCAAAGTGTCTAGTTCTTTGTAAAACTCAGCTTTGTACAAGTCTACAGGAGACTCTGGAAGACGCTGGTTTGTTTTACCCGTGTAGGTTCAGCATTCATACCTGTTTGTGTTTGCTTTTGCAGTGACTTACTCAGGCACTGCAGCTCCCTTGTCACCTCAGCTGCCAACATGACCCCCAAGACAGTTTTCCTTTGCTGTAACCTGTCTAGCAAAGCATTGGCCTTTGTGCCTGTGTCAGAGGGTCCTGACGCCATTTCCTCTAAGCTGGTTAACACAGTGGAATACTGATTGATAACTCCATGGATGGCTTTCTCTCAGATCAACCATCTAGGGGGACAGAGAGGTTTCAATGTGCTGTGTCTTTCTGTGTCACCTTTGCCTTCAAAAATTGTCTTGAACTTCCCTGACTGGTTGCTAAGAGTGCCCAGTCCATGAACCCACTGCATTGAATCACGAATCAAAGTAGAGGTAGAGCATGCTCTCTGTGCAATAAGGTTAACATAGTGTGCTCCACAGTGGACATACAGAGCCAAAAGCTGTTGTCTTTTGATAACACTTTGAGCCCCAGAATATTTACCTGCCATATTGGCAGCCCCATCATATGTCTGACCTTGTAATCTTGGTATGGGCAAATTTAGTTTTAAGAGCACATCAGCCACTACATTGGCAATTTCCACTCCAGATGTTCCTGAGACCTCATGCAGACCAATAAACACCTTGTGAGGCATTAGATCATGATCAACAAATTGGAGACACACTGATTCTTGCTCTTTCCCACTGATGTCTCGGGTGCCATCAATTATTACTGCATACTGCAGAGCTACTGCAGACCTGACTGTTTCTGCAAGGTGTCTTACTATTTTCTTGCCAAACAACTCAAGAAACTCATTTTGGCACTGCAGACTGCCATAGTCATGACTGTGTGTTAACCGAGTAGTAAGAATGGCATCAGTTTTTCCAAGAAAATTCAATAATTGACTAAAATTCCCCTCATTTGATGTGTGGCCTCAAAATGCTACGCCCTGCCTTGCCAAATGCCTTGCCTCACTGAGCCCACTACCTTTTCAAGGCAATGCCTTGCCTCTGACTGTTTTTTGGCCCAGGCATTAGACAACTGTATATATAATGGCCTTGCCCTTTGAGCATTAACTGTCACAGCTTGATGGCGGGATGTACTTTGTTGGTGTTTGTCGAAGATGTGCAATGCATTCTTCCAGTTTCTGAATGCTCTAGAGATAAAGGCAGGGTCTGATCTTTTTTCAGTGTTGATGTCAGTACATTGTACACCTTCTGACACTGAAAACACGACACATCCTTCAAGGAGAGACTGTAGTGAAGCCATGGGTAGAGTTTGTACCAACTTTTTTATAAAATACACAATGCTATCTGATGTTTTCTGCATTCCAGTAAATTCAGGGTCAGGTTGGTATGGCTTTTCAGCAATGTCCATAGTGGTAGTGATCTTCACTGCATCTCTCTTCCTCTATGAAAAAATGTATGTTTAACTATCGGAGCACCAGCTGGTAATGTAATCACCTATCAGTCATACCGTTTACAACCTTGCCATCATTAATTAATATATGCCACTTGCAAAATAGGCATTCTCAAATTAACTGAGAGAGCATAAGCACTAATATTCTTCATATTACTTTAGGATGGCCAGCAGTAGGCTATATCACTGCTCCAAGAATCCAGGGACAGGCTTATTTATCTCATCCAGGTGCCTAGACTAGAATTTTAAAACCTTACCTGAGACTCTATGCTGCTTTATGCTGCTGCTGCCACCCTGAGTGAACTCTGTTTCTATGCTTGTGGCCTAATGATAAAATTATATATAATCTTCATTGGACCTTCATTGGAAGTATATTTTATTAGCAAATCATCTTTAATAACATTATTATACAGCTGGGAACTCCTACTAACATACTGGCTTTTGGTGAAAAAAAACACCTGATGTCCATTTGTTTTAAAATAATTTTTCTTGTATTTAGTCAAAGCTCAGACCTGAGTGATAAACACACATACATACACGGACACAAGAAATTGTTCTCAAGGAAGTACATTATCTTTACATTCCTCTGTTTTATCAAACAACTGCAGAAATAGGCTGTGCGAATTAACATTAGCTAGCCACCTTAACGTTATCCCCTGCACATCCTGAGCAGAATTTGACTAACAAAACATTTTCCATTTAGCTAGCTAATGTCAGCTATTTACAAATACTTTCTCTAAGTCAGTGTATAACATTATACGATAGAACGATAAAACAAGCATAAAACTGGTTTATTTAAGGGAGACCATCTTGCGAATCAGGTTTAAAGTTAAAAAAAAAACAAAAAACACATGGCGTAGCTTCCTAAATTAACTAGCTACCTAGATAGCAAGCTTATGCCCATATAGACATGCATATAGCTTACTCTAGATGAGAGCAAAAGGTAAAGCAGTCGGTTATGTTTTTTTCTGTTGTTGTTCTTGAAGTGGTCACTCACTAAAAGACAGTTGAGAATTCACCAGTAGCTCGCCTGTGTTCGAGCCACAAGTTATGTTGGACATTATGTTGGTTAGTGCGGCAACGTTGTCTCTGGCCATGGGAAAGTAATGATGTGCAGTGTGTTCCTTTTTTTGTTCCTGTTGAATTGAATGTGAAAATAGATGTGAGTTCTCCACTCGTATAAATCTTCAGACATGTGTAGAGTTGCTTTTCTTTCCTCTTCCACATTCAAACCTTTTTACAGTCAACGAGAAGACGTAAAAAAAAAAGACAAACCAAGTCTTAGATTATAGCCAAACTATTTACTCTCCATCCATCATCTGTCTCCATCAATGGCTAGTACAATGACTGACGAGGTAGTGTTGAGCAACACGGTTAATGTGCATCAAGCCTCCCCTACAGAGCAGGGATGTAACAGTATATCTAATTTTGCGATATCGCAATAAAAAATGTCTCAATACCATCGTGGGACTGTGACAAAATTACTAGGATATCTGCATTCCACTATCTCTCCTTATCAAAAATTGTTGTGTAAGACACTTCAGCCAGACAAGACAATAATTTTAAAAAAAAGTAACACACAGCATAATGGCAGTGTGTGTGTCACATTCAAGCTGGCCAATTAAAGAGCGTTATTTGCCAGGTCAGAGTCGTTGGCTGCTGCCGGGGAGACTCAAGTGTAATAGGAAAAGGAGCAATGTTAGCTGCACACATTTAGCATGTAGTTTTAAAGCTATGTTTGTTTCGTCATTATGAAGCATCAAATCATGATATATGGATGTAATGGTGGGCAATTCTAAGAACCAGGTGCTGTCAGTGCACACTACACAAATGTAGGGTGTGTGTAGGGAAATTGCTAATATCACCCTGCTAAGTTTCAGACTTAAAATGTTGTTTAGGCAGCTAAGCAAGTTAGCTTGGCCGCTCACCAAGATTGTTCAAATCTGGCTTTCATTTGTGTGGAAAGGGATATTCTTTTTTGTGTTTTTGCCGTTAAGTGGTACGGAATTGCTGTCGTAAATCGATTAACGCTCTGTTGCTAATGGATTTATCGGAAGTTACGTTCGCCTAAGCCAGATCACTGTCTGAATTAGGTAACCATCAGAATGTATAATGGATCATGGTAGCCTCAATTTGCGAATTGGCCGTCACAGGGTGTCATTGGCAGTTATCAAGTTTCTATTAATTTTTAATGCTAATATTAATATAAATAAATATTAAATTTTAATATTAAAAAAAAATTGTATGTGCAATATATGTGTCAGGCTTGGTGGAAGAGGCTGGATGCATGTGCAGGTCACTTTATTCAAGTCAAATAAGACTACAGAATATACACTCTCCACAGAACAGCAAACAATGCAAGACAAAGAAACAGGAAAACCAAGGAGTATTTATACAAAACTAAACGAGGCTTAATGAACTAAAGACAGGTGAAGACTGAACCGATCTTAACGGGGCTAAACCAAAAGGAGACTAAACTAAAGGGAACAGCGGAACTGAACCAAAACCCAAGTACACAACAGAACCAAAACTGGCCACTAGAGGGGGAAGAAACAACAAAGTACAAGAACAAAAGAGACAGGGCATGACAATATGTAGATCAAAGTCGCTTTAGCGGCGAAAGCAGAAGTACTTGATGCTGATTTATTATTTAATAAAGGACATTTATTTTAGTCATAATTTTCTTTGTTTTTTAATATCGCAGTAAAAATCGTATTGTGGACTTTTTATCGTGGTATTATTGTACCATGAGTTTTTGGTATTGTTACATCCCTATTACAGAGTGCGCTGAACTGGATTGTACAGATCATTAACCCTCTCTGGCTGAGCATGAAGCATGCAATAAAAAATTGTCTCTGTTTTAGCCGCGATTACAGGTCTAAATGTTGGTAGGGATATTTCAGCTTTCCTGAATCCCTACCTAAATCTTCGCCTATGGACTGTGGGCTATCCAGACTAAGAAGAAAATTGCTGGTAGAGAAGGAAGACTTCAGCAGAGTGTTCATTGGATTCACCTGCTGAACTTTGAACTGTGTGTGGTATGACCTGGTGGTGCACACACACAATGTTTTTGTAAGGGTGCACCCAACATTTTAAATGTCCACTGACTAATACTGTGATTGTTTTGACTGCTCTAATTGTCATGTGATGTCCAGTCCGTCTTGTTGCATTGCATTTGTTTTCGTGGGATAAGGCTGTTATCATTTTAACTGTTTATCTGCTTCATTTGTTTAATGTCTTGTACAACCAAATTTCTTAATCACTTTATTTAGCTAAGTAAACAAAACAACACTTCCGTGTCAAAACCTTGGTGTCCTTGGTCTCCCTTTCCTTCACTGGGCCTAGATGTCAGCTTACCCTAGTGGGCTTCAGAAGCAAATACCTACTGGACATTCACTAAAATCAAAAAAGACAAGTCAGTCAGACTACATAATAGAATAGTATTTCATAGCTTAAAAAGTCAGTGACTTTACATTTCTGTTGAGAGTAAGTGGTATTAAAACAATATGAACTGCACACTCTGCAGAAAGGACTTGCAGCTAAAATCAGACCTGAGGGAGTCTTAGCAGATACTAGGAATGACACATAATTAAAGAAAAAAGGACACTGTGACAAAAATGTGATGAACTACTAACACAAAAGCACTAGCTCCAGTTCACCACCATCATTTTCACATCCATACATCCATAAGTCAGGAGTTTGAAATCAGTGTTTGAAGAAACACTTTCCCATACTGAATTCACATATGTGTCATCTGAGACTGAGAGAGCCTGTTTGAGCAGGGATCTTCTGTTACTGAATTAATGTGTTTATGTCTATGAAATGAATGGTTAATAGCAAATTCATTACATTTACTAATAATCACAGTGAACACTTTACCGCAATATATTACATTTATTTAGGTAAGACTGAGAAGTTTGTTCACCTCTGGTGATTA
The DNA here is from genome assembly GCF_902362185.1 of Chanos chanos. Lineage (NCBI taxonomy): Eukaryota > Metazoa > Chordata > Actinopteri > Gonorynchiformes > Chanidae > Chanos > Chanos chanos. The sequence goes on along the minus strand of NC_044501.1, from coordinate 22,494,879 downwards.
CACTACTAAAGCAAACATAAGCCTGCAACAAATCTGCCTTCCAGGATGAGTCACTGATGTTCAACTAATTATTTTTTTAATTTATTTATTTAATTTATTTATTTATTTTTATTGTTTATACATACAGACATACATACACACACATGGGACACATAACATAGAACAAGACATCACATTGATCCTGTCACAGAGCCATTATGTTACAGTTGAAGAAGAAGAGGGGAAAGAAGAAGGAGGAGTAGATGAGGAGGAGGAAGAAAAAGGACAATAACAATATCAGCAATAACAACAACAGCAATAATAATAATAATCATCATCATCGGTATAGCTATAACACTGAGTAATCATAAGTGATAGCAGTGACAATAATACTAGTAGGAAAGATCAGTAATAATAATAATAATAGTAGTACTAGTAATAATAATAATAATAATGATAATAATAATAATGTAGTGATAGTAATGAAGCAGGAAGATAACATTTAGATACCATTAAAGGAAAAGGGGAGAAGAAGGAAGAAAGGGGAGAGAGAAAAAGAAAAAAAAAAAAAAGGGGGGGGGGGGGGGGGGGGGGTCAATTTGTTGGAAAGTTTAGAGCTACAAAGATGGGTTCCCAGGTGTTACTGAATAATTTGATCTGTTTATTGTTTTTAGCTGTGATTCGTTCCATTGAGAGGTAGTCTGTTAACAGATTAAGCCATTGTGATATTGAAAGTTTGTGCCTGTATTTCCAGTTTAGGAGTATTGTTTTTTTGGCTATTGTGAAGGTGACAAGTATGATCTTGTGGTATTTGTGAATATGACTGATGGGTGTGAGATCTCCTAGAAGGCAAAGGGACGGGGACAGTGGAATGCTGTGACCCAGAAATTTGGAGAGTTCAAATATTATGGCTTGCCAGAAATTTTGGGTTGGTGTGCATTGCCAGAAAGAGTGATAATAACAATCTGTTGTGTTGAGGGTGCATTGTGGACAGATATCTGTATTGGTGAAGCCCATGAGGTGCATTCTACGGTTGGTGATGTGTGTTCTGTGCATGACCTTATACTGGATTAGCTGTAGTTGGGAGTTGTTTGTCATGGAGAAGATGTTGCTACATATTTGTCTCCAGAAACTGAGATCAGTCTTAATTTTTAAATCTTTTTCCCAGTTTGTTATTGGTATAGGTAGTGCTTCTTCTTTTGGTGATGATATGTGTTTGTATATTTTAGATAAAGGTTTCTCAGATGTTGAAATGGATGCTATCTTTTCTATTAATGGTGGTGGTTGTAAATCAATGTTGGAAAGTTGTATTTTATTTTTTAGTGCATTTTTAAGCTGGAGGTACTGTAAAAAGTTTGGTTGGGTCATGCTATAGTTCTGTGTTAGTTCATGGATGGTTAAGAATTTATCATTTGCAAACAGATGTTGTAAGTGGGTGATTCCCTTACTTTTCCAGGAATTAAATGTGAAGGCGGTCTTATTGATTAAGAAATCGGGGTTGTTCCAAATTGGTGTGAGGTTACATGGTTTAAGTGGGTGATTTGTGATCTTATTGGTTTTCCACCAAGCTTCCAGGGTTGTTGAAATGGTGATGACCTTATAGCAGTTATGTTTTTCGATTGATTGGGATAAGAATGGCAAGTCTTTAATAGAGAGTTCTTCACAAGCTGACTGTTCAGTTTCAAGCCAAGGATCTTGTTGCATGTCTGAATATGTCCATTTCATTATGTACTGTAACTGATGAGCTAAGAAGTAATGGAGAAAGTTTGGGGCATTTAAGCCACCAAGCTGCTTGCTTTCCTGGAGTGTTGAGAGTTTAATTCTTGGTTGTTTATTTTTCCAGTAAAATTTTGTGATTATTGAGTTTAGAGTAGAAAACCAGTTGGGTGTTGGGAAGACGGGAGTCATTGAAAAGAGATAGTTGATTCTTGGTATGATTGACATTTTCACTGCAGCTATGCGGCCAGCAAGTGAGAGTGGTGAGCTATTCCAACAACTTAAACACTTTTCGGTGGTTTTAAGAATTGGTATGAAGTTCAATTCAAACAAATCTGAAAGGTTGGAGGAAATATCAATGCCAAGATATCGAATGATACCTGTAGGGATGTTTAGTGAGAGCCTGGGTGTCACAACATTCCACTGGTCCTGGTTAACTGGGAGAATAATGGATTTTGACCAGTTGATTGAATATTCTGAGATGGCGGAAAATGTCCCAATCAGACTGAAAATGGCTGGGAGTGATGTAAGAGGGTTTTGTGCATATAGTAATAGGGCATCTGCATATAGACTGACTTTGTGGGTTGTGTTCAGAGTGGTGATACCAGTGATTTTGGTGTTTTGGCGGATGGCAGCTGCTAGGGGTTCAATAAACAGGGCAAATAGTAGGGGTGAAAGTGGGCATCCTTGTCTTGTACCTCTGTGAAGTGTGAAACGTTGTAAAAATTATTCCATTTGTGATTACTGATGCTGTGGGTGAGTTGTACAAAATTTTAATCCATTGAATAAATGAATCCCCAAAACCAAATCTTTCTAATGTGGAGAATAAGAATGTCCAGTTAACACGGTCAAATGCTTTTTCGGCATCTAATGAAAGGATGACTGTATTGTTTTTTTTGGTTTTGGCTATACTGATTAGATTGAATAGACGGCGCATGTTATTTGATGAATGCCTACCTTTAATGAAGCCTGTTTGATCAGGGTGTATTATAGAAGAGATGACTGTTTCTAATCTCATAGCTAGTGCTTTACTGATGATTTTAATGTCTGTGTTAATGAGAGATAACGGGCGATAGCTTGAGCAGAGAGTTGGGTCTTTATTAGGCCTAAGGAGGAGTGATATAAGTGCTGTATTCATATGGGGTGGAATGACAGAGGAATGTTGAATTTCAGCGGTCATTTTTATGAATAATGGTGATATTGTTGGCCAGAAATGTTTGTAAAATTCTGCTGGGAAACCATCGGCTCCAGGTGCTTTGTTATTTGGCATTGAAAACAGTGCTTTTTTAAAATCGTCTGATGAAAGTGGTCGATCTAGATTTATTACTTGAGTTTTATTTAGCCTGGGGAGTTTGATATTGTCAAGAAAAGTTTGAATTGCAGAGGGATCACATGTACAGTTGGATTTGTAAAGGTTGTAATAAAAGGACTGAAAGGTTGCTGAGATATCATTTGGAGTGGACACGGTTTTCCCTTCAGAGTTTTTAATGACTGGTATGATTGTTTTTTCTGGTTGTCTTTTTAGTTGATTTGCCAGATACTGTCCAGATTTGTCATTTTGTTCAAAATGGTTATGCCTGAGTCTCTGTATAAGGAATTGGGTTTTCTTATTTATGATGGTATCAAGTTCGTATTTTGTTTCAATGAGTTCTTTACGAAGGTCATCTGATGGATTTTCGGCTACTAGCAGAGTAAGCTCACCAATTCTCTGCTCAAGCTTTTTTTCCAAGTCTTGTTCTTTCTTTCTTCTGTGAGTGGAGTATGAAATGATTTTTCCTCTTAATACTGCCTTAGCTGTTTCCCATAATAATGTAGATGAGGTGAATGGGGAGTCATTCAGTTCAATAAAGGATGTCCACTCTTGTATCAGGTATGTGTTGAGTTCTGAATCTTGCAGTAATAATGTGTTAAAGCGCCATCTAGTCTGTGGTTTTATGGAGATTTTGTTTATGAGATTGAAGCTAACTGGGGCATGGTCAGAAATGATAATTGGGTGAATCTTTGCATTTCCTGTTTTGGATATAATAGAATTGTTTATTAAGAAGTAATCGATCCGGGAAAGTGAATTGTGGTGTGGAGAGTAATAAGTACATTCTCTGCTGGTGGGGTTATGTAGTCGCCAGTTGTCACTGAGACCAAAGTCATTTATGTATTGTTGCAGTGTTTCTGAAGATTTCATTGGTCTGGAGAATTTTGTAGTGTTTGAGCAGTCAAGGTTAAAGTCCATAATTGTATTGAAGTCACCTCCAAGAATGATGGTCGTGTCAGAGAAGTTCATAAGCTGAGCAAAAAAGTTGTGAAAAAATGTGGGGTTGTCCTCATTGGGTGCATATATGTTTGCTACTGTTAATTTGGTATGTCCAATGGAACCACTGATTATTAGGTAACGTCCCTCAGGATCTGCTGTGACTGAATTGCTGGTGTAAGGTGTATTTTTGCTGATTAATATTGCCACTCCTCTTTTTTAGAGGTGTAAGATGCTGCAAAAACTTGGTTAACCCATTGATTTTTTAATTTTTCATGGTCTGAATTAATGAGATGTGTTTCTTGTAATAGACAGATGTCTCCTTTAAGGTTTTGCAGGTGAATGAGTATTTTGACTCTCTTTGTCAACAAGTTAAGACCCCTGACATTCCAACTTATAAATTTTGTTGAAGACATTACATGTGTTTACTGTGTGTCGTTGGTAGTAGAATCAATTGGAGTCAACAAAGAAAAAGTAAAAGTAAAATAAGATAAATAATAATAAAATAAAAACTTGGGGAGAAAAAACTTGGGGAGAAAAAAAAAGGGGGGGGATAGATAGGAAAAAATAGAATAGAATAGAAATGGTGGGAGGTGAACTCCACATGAACTCCAAATATGTGTGATGTTAACATATAACAAAGAAAAGAGACACTCAGTTTATATACAGACACAGAGTCAGACAGAAGGATATTTGAAGACCACAGAAACATACAGTGCAGAAGGGTATTACAGAAACATAAGTCTGGATAAGATGTAACAGTGTATTAGAAGGAGAGCAGGGAGGGAAAACAGAGTGAGGAAAGGGGTGAATGGTTGGAGTCACTGGAATAGGAAAAAATAAGGTGAGAGATAGAGTAAAGAATCAAACAAATAAATGTAAATAAACAAAACAGAAAAAAAGGGGGGGGGGGGTATGTGGGTAATGTTTAAGTTAAAGAAAAAAGAGAGATGGAGAGAGAACACTGGTTTGAACAGGTAACTCGCATTTGGGGTGTGATTTTTTTTTTCCATTTAGAAAAGCCACGGTGTAATCTTGAGATCGCGAAATAGTTGGCCGTCGATGCACAGTTTGTCTATGGTGATTGAAGCTCTTTTCCCTTCTGCTCGATATTGTTTAAGAATGGGGTAGAGCTTCTTGCGGCGTTCATTTATTTCACGAGGGAACTGATCATTGAGGCCGTAGTGAGTTCATTTTAATTCTCTGCCTCTGCTTTTCACAAGCTCCTTTTGTTGGAAGTGTTTAAACTTTGCAATGATGGGCCGAGGCCCCCTCTTTGCTGTGATTCCAAGGCGATGAACACGGTGGAAAGTTATATTGTCAACAATGTCGGAGGGAAGTTTTAGTTCGGTTCGTATGAAATATTTAATCGTGTTTATTGGGTTTTCGGTTTTATTTTCTGGAATCCCGGAGAAAATTAAGTTATCGCGCATGCTGCGTGATTGTATATCCAGTATGGTTTCTTTTACGGTGTTGTTTTCTTTGACAATGTTGTCCAGTTCCTTGGTCAATGTTTCAACAGTGATTTTCAAGCACTCGTTGTCTCTTTTTAGATCCTCGATTTCCTCGTGATTAAATTCAAGGCTCGCTCGCATTTCTTTCAGTTCAGCAGGCAGTGATTCTAAAATGCTGAGTCTTGCATTAATTGAGTGAAGCGCACTAACTTCTTGTGTCGGCGTGTTTAAGTCCTCGGTGTCGGTGGAGGATTCCCGGTAGCGTTTCTGAGCCCTCTGTGCGCTGGTTGGGCCTCTGAGCCGGCATTTCGCACAGATTACTGTGGAACTCGTCGATGATTTTTTCTATTTCCTCCACGGTTGATTTCAGTGAGGAGAAGACCGCCGTCATTTATATGTGTGACAAAAGCAGAGGTTTGTATCCGCTGTATTTTTGAAATTGAAAAACAAAAAACGCGCCTCGGTGCGCGACCGGGAACACCGTCATGACTGATCTCACCCGCGCCTGCACATGACTCTCAGAGTTTGCGCATTACCTGCGTTAGGTGAGCTTCAACTAATGTTCAACTAATTAGACTCCACGTGTCAGTGGTCAAAAATACTGAATTTATGAATTCCATCATCCACATGAGCATTCTCTCCAGTCGACACAAATTTAGGCTGAGATTTTCAAATTAAATGATTAATGGGAACAGCTAAAATACTGTTCTCATTCTCACTTTTTTTTTTTAATGATTCCTGCTCTAGCAACTCTAAATTTGGGCCTAAATCAGATATGATAATCTCAAGTTAAATATTAATAGACTAAATCAAACATGTTTTTTCTCTCTCATAAGAGGAACACTTCTTTTTGTGCCCTGCGTTATGGAATGGCCCAGCTGAAGTACAATGGGGAGAATAAAGCAGGTAATGTGGTGGGAAAAAGAATGAGGTATGTATAGTGGATAATAGAGTGGCTATAGAGTGGGGGTAGTGGTGGGGTAAGTTTATTGGGGGGTGGGTAAAGTAGACATAGCGGGCGGGTTAAATTAGGTATAGTGGGGAATACTGAAATGAGATGGAACAGCAGCTTGGGAAAAAGCTTTGATTAAACACATTTGATTTAGTCAATTTTCTTCTCGTCATTTTTTTTTTTGTTTCCCACCTAGTTCAATACATCAGTCAATCAACTTGCAGCTGTAGGTAGAAACTCTCTTGGTATGTAACAGAAACCCTATCAAACAACCCGCTGCATCTGCAATCCCAGTTCTACTCCACATCATCAATCAGTGGCATGTCTCATCTATCCCTCCCATTTCACTGTGTTCAAACAATTACCCACTCTCAGCACAATTTCTGTCAGTGACAGAGGGGAGACGGAGAGGCAGAGCAAACTGGGCATGGGGGGGTGGGGTGGACAACAATACTCAATAGCTCTAGCAGCACTGACTCCCAGGTGTCTAATCAGACAGTAACAAAAACCCTATTAGACTAATCCAGCTGGATGTCTTTCATGAACAATGGGTAGGATGATGCTTGTTTTGGGGATGACATAGTCTTCCCCCCCCCAACCTTCCAAACTTGAAGACTATTTGAGATTTAGGGTCCTTAAGCATGGCAATTATTGCTCTCTGTTGTAAAGTCTAACATTTTGATTCTAATGTCAAAGTGCCAGTAGGGGATTCCCGAAACGAGGTTCTGGGGCATGGTTTGGCTTTTAAACCTCTCTCTGATCTTAGGGGTCCACTCCAGATGGCAGTGTGCTCTGAATTGTTGTTTTCCTAATCATTCGCTGCTTTTCATCATCATTTCTCGCTTGAATCATCAGTCACTCTGGATTGTGTCATGAAACCTTTTTCAGAGTTTTATGATTCTGTTAGCACTCTACAGAGCAAGTTTCGCTTGCACGACCAATAGCAAATTTCACTGTTCCCTCGCCAAACCCATCTGGATTATTTATTTATTTATTGTATACAACAAGCAGGAATACATTTTTTAAGATAAAAAAGGAGAACAGGGATGTAATCGCTGTAGCGTTGCAGGGCGTCTGAGCGTTAAAACTTCATAAATATGCTATTTTCCTGGGAATGGAATGGGACAGAGGGAATGAGGCCTCCTTCAGGAGATAAGTGCATGACTGCAGCTGTGTGTGGGAGGCATCCTGTGAAAGTTCTCCTAGCGAGCGACATAGTACGAGGAAAAGCTATTACATTTCCAGACTGTCAGATAACTCATTGCTACACAGACAGGTGGATGAGAGATGAGGAGTACTTTTTCGCTCTTCAAAAGATATCACGCCGTCTGCAGGGTTTTCCGTTCCCACAACCTGTGGCAAATTGAAATGTGTGACTAGCTTCACACAAGAGAATGAAACTCACAGATTCGGGAACGTTACAGTGAGAGGCAGGACAGGATGTGTCATCTCAAAGATCTCATTCAAGCTCAAGGGTTTTGATCAATTTATCTCTTCGACCAAAATATAAAAGGATACATGCTATACCTAGAATACAGAGACATAAAGTTTAGTGACTAATGTTGAATGAAAACTGTAGTATTTTTTTCCCCTTGTGTGAAATGAGAATTTCATGCTTCAGTGAGACAGATGGGAGCGATCAGTGTGACAAATCTGGATGTTACCTGTAGGGGAAACGTGGCATGGATGAAGTACTGCTGAGTCAGAGAAAAGAGACAGGGCTCTGACTTAGAGGAAGACAGGGTTCCCATTAGGGAAGAAAAGAGACAGAGAGACACTCTGTCCCACTCTGTGAGACACTGTAACCTCAAATTTCAATATTTCAATGAGAGACCAAGGTTTTCCAGAAACATTTGAGACTAAACGTAATGGCTAGTCAGAGAAATGAAGACATCTGCTTGGCCATCCATCTCATCACAGATTCTTTTTTTCTTTTTTTTTTTCCTGTCTGATATCTGATCCAGCTTTATTTGACAGACAGAGGTCTACCCATCAGCGCCATGGTTTAAATGTCATGCATGACAGACAATAGGCAGTAGACCTGTTATTACATCAGACAAGGTCCAGAGCAGCAGCTTGTTACAGACCTCAGCCATTTGTAGCACATACTGAGCCTGTCGGTGTACAGAAACTCTGTATGCTCGACAAGAACCAAAACCTTCCAGTTCAGCCCAAGTGTCAAAAAGCACTGTCCATTTCCTGTGGATTATTTAAAAAGGTGTTGACTGCATGTTGAAGGAGGTAGAACAGCAGTGGTCATTTAGCTAATAATAAATTTCATGGTTTGGTGTCATGGCACATACTTTTACACTGGCGGCTTTTATGCAGAAGAGACACGTGCTTCCAGGCACGCTTTCCTGTTTCAAAACTACACACGGCTTACACACAAGGCAAGCACAGCATGCACAGTGAAAGAGCACACTCACAGAAGTAATCTTACACATGCAATTTATGCCTACTGTATCCACCACTACGTCTATTTATGAAAACTTGCATTTGTTTTTGTCTCTGTTTAATCCACTCAGTCAACTGAGTCAAATTAGGCGCTTTCGCACCGAACAGTTCTAGGGTCTAATTCGATAGGAACTACTCCCTGTGGAGCTTCCCCTAGAACTACATTTGTTCTAGGGCCTTTTTTCTGTTTGCTTTCACACCGCCAGTAGGAACGCTGAAGTGACGTAAGCCGGCCGACGGTATAGCAGCTAAGAGCTGTTGTTTACGACTAACCAGGATAGCTGCACATTTTGAAGTACAAATTTAATGACTTTTAAGACCTTTTAAATACCTCCAAAAGGAAAAAAAGAACCATTACTGCGGCAAAAGAAATCGACAAACTAGACTACAGTATACACAATGAGTTTTATTGAATTTGAATGACAGAAATATTGATTGCACATTTGATAACCTATAACTGCCTTCTCATTAACGAAAATAAAACTGTATGGCGATAGACCCAGTCCAATGGAAAAAATAATTTCCCAATGCATTTATGCATTTACCACCGCAGTAGCAGTGAATGACTTGATAGGCATAGTACTTTTCGGGTGCTAGCATAGCGCTTGTGCCTGACCCTCGCTCGCAGCATCGTGTTTTTTTTTTTTTTTCCTTTTTCCCCCGCCGCAGCCCTCAAATCGTAAGCTGGATAAACACATTCTTATTTTAGGTTAAAATGCGGATCACAGCCACACAAGCACCTACCGAAGCGGAGTGTACGCTACCTCTTCAATGTACAAATATACATTGGACGTTGCAAAATGGTCATTGTTGAGGGATATAAAATACCGGTAAAATAAAACATAAAAACCATGTGTCCCCTCCTACAATTACAGACATTAAGACATTTTTAGACATGAATATCAGAAACAAAATGTAATACGGTCCAAGACTTTATATTTTGCACGGATCTTTAAAAATGGCGGTTGCAATCATCGTATACCTGCGTCTGGACCAATGGCTGTACACCTACGTCACAAGGTTCCTATTGCGCTGCGAAAGTACCTACCCTGAAGTAGGAGCTAAAAAAGCCCCTCAAAACAGCGTTCTAAGAACTATGATCGTTCTAAGTTCCTGCGGTGCGAACACGCGAAAAAGGGGGTACTTTCTCCAACAGTTCTAAGAACTATGGAAAAGTTCCTCTGGTGCGCCTACTAGTCACATCAGCGCCTACTAGTCACATCAGTGAATTAAACAGTAAGTGAATCTACCTACTTAACCAGTTCCAACGAGTCAAACTACTGAATGAATCAGGCAGTCTTTCTACTGAACTGGGTCAAACAAGTGAAATGAATGATAATGCCCATCACTAATATCCAATCTCATGCTCTTCATGTCTTTTAAGATCATTATCACCTTAAGGCTGAAAGACAGGGATGGATTTATATTCTGGCTGATTGCTGATTGGGTATGAACTAAAATTTGTGTGAGGTTAATTAATTGAAAAGATCTCAGCAGATTATTACACAAATGTTTACGTTAGTCCAAAAGAAAAACATGACTTAAACCAGAAATAAAGAAAAAAATTCTAATGTTAAGTGTTCGATTATTGTGCATTAAATTGCTCTTCACAATATTGTACCAATTTCACATTTGAACAACTATAATAGAAGCTTTTCTCAGCTCTTGTAACTGTGTCATTTTTTAGTTTATTTGCTTATTCTGTATAGTAAAAACCTAATTGACCTATTTATGTTGAAATCTGCTTTCCCAGCCATTCAGGACATCAACAACAAGTGGTGTCAAAGAAATGCATGCACCCTCACCAGAGACACTTGACACATCCCAGCCGCAGAGTGTTCCTCCCTCTGCCATCTGGCCCATAGTACCACAACATCTGCCAGGCTTACAAACGCTCTCTGCCTGCGAGTTGTTCACCTACTCAACTGTCAAACTACCTAAACGCACGCAATTGAACTCTGCACCCGTTTCCTGTTCTTGATCGATAATAGACACCAAGATTTTTTGGCATAGAAGTATGAGAATGCTACTTTAATGAATCTGTTTGGTAGGGCTGCCCCCAACCAAAGATTTTTCCAGTCAACTAGTAGTCGTTAGTTCAGGCCTTTAGTCGACTAGTCGTCGCACATTTATGATATTAATTTCATTATTTAAATATATTTTTTTGGAGCATCAGAAAATGGTTTGGGTTCCAGGGCTGAGAAAGAATGTTATAAGTAACATTGGTAACACTATGCCACATTACACAGAAATACAAAACCGTAATAATGGGCCTTAAAATATAAAGTTTACAAGTGCTTGCACAAAGCGAACTGCCCGTTATCGAGAGTGCTACAACTGTATTCTCGTAGTATTGGACATTTTTCTTGTAAAATTGCGACTTTATTCTCGCAATATTACAATTTTATTCTCGAAATCACAGAATTTTTTTTTCCCTCAATGCGGCCCTGATACTCTGTAGTATTAGGCTACTTACATGTTTCAGATGATAATTCACGTTTGAGGTCGCAAATGATCAAATGATAGGCGAATCTTAGCATAAAGAGTTTGCAGGTCACCTTGTTGGAGTCATCCTTTACACACTCAAAATTATCCCACTCTTTGAATGATTTCCTGCCCGACAGAGTGTAATAACTTTTTAACAGCTGAGTTTGAGGTTTTTTCTTTGTTTGTTTGCTTTTTTTTTCTGCGACTAACCGACCAATGAAAACTTGGTTGACTAAGACTCTTCTCATTGACTATGACTATGACTATGAGAGGCCTGCTTTGATTTGAAATATGTGACTTTTGGCTGTTTGACTGATGATGTCATGTGGAGTCATGGCATTGTTCATGTGACAATGAGGGCCAGTACAGCCCTGCAGAAGGATGCCTGGCCAACTGACACTGGGTGCATTTCTACTCTATCTTATTAGTGATAATGATGTCATTTTTTGTCAGACACACAGCAGGATAGTAACTGTGTAAAATACTCCATAGGTGAGTGAAAATCTGCACAGTAAGCTGACCTAGGCATGAATCCTGACAATGCTGAGGAGATAGTGTGTGCTGTGTACATTTATTGTGACCCATGTCTTACGAGGTTTTCACATTTGTCAGTTTCATGTCAGGCCAGAATTCAAGTGACGTTCCTCCCTTGCCTTTCTCTTGTGTCTATAGGAAACAAACTGAGTCGCTTCCATTATTGTAGTTTGGTCACTCTTTTTGGTCACTAATTTGTCTTTAATGTGGTACACTTTTGCATGTAAGTTCTCACACAGAAATAGCAATTTTTGCACGCTTTATACAGATTATACATGCATCACCAATTGTTTGACCTCCTAATTCAAAAGTAAATAGCACAGCTCACTAGGGGTTTGGGTGAAGAGATAAATGATGAAAACAAAGCGCAGATGTGAAGTGTGTGCTCTGTGGCCAAGGGAGTAGGGGCCTGCTATAACAGAGAGTACCCAGCAGCCCCATAGACAAGACATATGGCAAAAACATCACATCCTGCAGTCGCAACCGTGGCAGTGCATAGATACAGTCATTATAAACCAAGCTTCCCTCTTGTTCATCTTCTCCACACTGACCCCCACACATACACATACACACACACACACACACACACACACAGTGTGTGTGTATGTGTGCTGGGCTGAAACTGCCAGAGAGGGAGAGAGAGAGAGCAGGGTACAGGTTATCAGTCTTGGAAGAGATGAGTGCACATGTTTCGCTGTCTGGGAAATTGGTTGTCCCAATTAAGCAAAATATGCCCCTCACTTTACAGAATGTATTGTGTAACCTATAAAACGCAGCTTAAAAAGCAAGCTCAACAGTCTTACAGATGCTTCTCATTTCATTAGATGTTTTACATGTGGTGTGACCATCCGATCACTGCTCTGCTGCCATGACTGCAATTCTCCAGGGTGACCTAAACAAGACAACAAGAGCGTATAAGCTTTATGACAGTCTACCGCAGAGCCAAAGCCTGTGAACTGCATTCAGATGAAGATGTACAGACTGTTGCTCCCCTTCACCCCGTCTTCTCTGTCTACATTCACTAGCTTCCTGTCTGTGAGGGAACAGGGCTCAGGAAGAATACCAGGAACTTATATCCCACTCTTCTTGACTGAGTGCTCTCTCTCTCTCTCTCTCTATCTGTCTTTCTTTCGGTTAATTACGCAAAGTGATTAGACAGGTGTAGATCAGAAGAGAATGACGTTCATTAACTAGTCTGAAGAAAAAAGGAAAGGCTTGTATAATCAGTGCCATTACAATGCTCACTCCTGCCTCCTGTCCTGACGATAAAACGTCCAGGCTACTAAAAAGATAGCTAATTGATTTTCTCATTCCACTTCCCAATTGGCAATGAATTAAACTGGCCATCTGGATGACCTGTGCCACCCAGCCAAGCTGCACGAAGCAGACCATCAGGATGCTTTTAGACTGACAGAGCAGCCAGCCAAGCAACATGAACCAGACCATCATGATACCTTACTGCTCTGGTCTAACCAGTTTGGGCTGATCTAATGATCCACTCTAAAACATAGGCATGGAGGAGTCCCTCCATAATACACTGACACTATTTGGTTGAAATGGTATTCTTCTTCACAGGTCCAGGCAACCTTCACACTGCATACAAGCTTTGGCCCAAACTCTGCAAATGGATTCTTGTTATTTAGGCCACTGAGTAGCAGAACCAGAAACATCTAGATAAACCATTTATCAGGGGAGTTCCTTTCCTCTGTTCAGCGTATTATGGGTATGAACAGTGTGGTAATACACTACAACTACTATTACATTCGTCTTCATCCTACTTAACAATATTAATATTGATTTTTGAAGTAACTGAGTAAACGAAGACAAAATATAGAATAATAGTATTAATAGGGAAAGTACATAGATGTGAAGAGGACAGAATTTTAACCTGCTGTTTATGGTGAGTTTTGATGCCGTACCAAAGAACAAAACTAGTTTCCTTTAATCTGACGTAAATATGTCATCATCAAATCACCACCCACATCCTCCCTCATCAGCAGCTTTTGTGTGAACGGTATGGTGGAATTAACTACTACTCCGCAAAAATATCAGTGCATTCTCATTAAAACAGTTTTCTCCAACAGAAAATTGGCTAATGAGTTGCATTAAGACAGGGATCTTTGAGTTTCTTTGTATGTTTGTCTTGTTGATGATTTATGTATTTCTCAGAATTGCTTTTTCTTCGTAAAGTCTCAAGAGCACCAAGAAATGACCACTCATGAAGAGGTTGTTATGGAAGAAGGAAATCGTAGCTGACATGATGAAAGAGAGGAAAAACTATTTCAGCCATCAAGGGTGTGAGCAATGAGAACTGACTTTTGACTGCCCCTGACTAAGAGGGTTGAAACGAGAGGATGTGCTGAAATGAACATGTACATTTATATTTACCTTTACTCTACATTTACCTTGCCCAAATTTTCCCTAATTTACAAAGCATGAGTTTCACATGAATTAGAAAACATGTGTGTGTGTGTGTGTGTGTGTGTGTGTGTGTGTGTGTGATCGTAGCCTTGTAATAACCAGTAACAGAATAAGGTTTGATGATGTACCAGATCATGGTACATCATCAAACCTTATCATGAGCTTTGTGAAAAGAGGCCTGCCCTTCACAACAGTGAGCGCTTTCTTCACAGCCACAGTGCACTTACGTATCACTCCTGTGGATGTGATTTCACACACTTAAGGAGCCTTAGGTAACAGGACAGTCAGCTAATTTAACTTGTGCTCAGACAAGGAGAGTGTGGTCTTTGCCCCAGTTTAATGATTATTTTATTTCATATAGCATGGATATGGCATATGTATAGCATATATAGCATAGCTGTCCTCTTTCAGCTTGATGACTCTTAATAATAAAAACTACTTATTTGGGAAAGATTCCTCACTGGCCTGAACTGAAATATTATTGATTGAAGCCTTCACTGGCCATCAAGCTTACAGTACAGCCAAACAGATCATATGGTGAACTGCATGGCTGAACAAAACAGCCCAGTAACCAGCAAGAGTAATTTAACTCATGGTACAGTTCTCTTTACTAAAATAGAAAAAATAGAGCCAAGTCCTGTGCCTAAAGGTGTAGTTGATTTAAGAATAAAACAAGGTTGATCAGTGGATCTTCAGCGATCTTTTTTTCCTTCATGGGCAATATTTAGTCAGTCTTCAGAAATGATCCAGGAGCATACACAAGACATCACACATTAGAACATGTAACAATCAAATCATAAATAACCTACAACAATGCAAAAGAAAGCAAACAAACAAACCAAAAAAGTCATACCAATGCAAACGTCAACAGAGTAAACTAAGACGGTTCTAGCTACTGTTCTCTAAAGTGCATGGTTTCAAAGAGTTCTCTGAGAGATTTGAAAGTTTAAGAATCTTATTGCTTGGGTGATAAAAAAAAACAAAACAGTCGTTGCTTCTGTTGGTGCGGGCCTTTAATGCTCTTGTTTTGCCTGTGGGAGGTGAAGTAAGAGAAAAGTGAGAGTGTCTGGGCCGACCTGGGTCTAATCTTCTGTTGCCTCTCTGTCGAAGGCAGAGCAGATGCCTTGAAGCAGTGGGGGAGAGTAGGAGTCTTGAGTAAGTTGTTAACCAGTAACAGCCTGGGCTGATTTTATAGGCGTGGCCTGTTACCAGTGGTGACCAGTGAGGCTGCTCTCTGCTGTACATGTGTAGAAATCCAACTTCTGAAAGTCACCAATAAATCCAAGAAAAAATTCACTGAAAGATTTCCCCACTGTAAAACATCTCCCTCCCTCCTTCCCTCGCATGATGCCCACCGGAGATGCTGAGGAGAATTTTCTCAGGTACGATGCAGACTTTCTCTTTCCAGATCATCTCACTCTCCCTCCCACTTAACAGCAGAATCACATCATTACAGCAGAGACAAAACACATCAATAAGAACACAATGCAAAAAAAAAAAATTCCAAGTGTGATATTTCTGTGAGGCTTTAATATGTAATTGAACATAAATTGATCTTACTACATCTTATTTCTGTGAGCTTTTCATCTTTTTCTGTTTCTTTAAGGAGTTTGTTGATTTGCTTAAGGGCATATCAAGTCATTATTTCAAAGCATGATCTAATCTCAGAGGAGCTGCTGTCTAGTCATAAAAACATCATACAGATCTCTCTCTCTCTCTCACACACACATACACACACACACACACACACACACTAAGCTGCTTTTAATTATCAGTATGTGTAGCATGATGTGACCTGTAATGTCTTTGAAAAGAGAATAATGTAGAAGTAATCCAAAGTTACTCGAATGAATATGTTACTGATTATATTCCATTTGTATGTCATGTATTCAAGTACAAAGCATATTCAACATTAAGGCACTAAATACCTTTTTATACTGATCCACCTAAGTCTGGGTATATATTCAGTAAACACAATGCTTCCTCCTATTCACAGAGAAAATGGAATTTATATTTTATGGGACTGCTCTTGAATGTGAAACACTTAGCTATTTAACTCAGGACACACTTAATTGACAATGATCTGACTGAAATGACAAGACCAAGGGCCAACCTCAACATGCGCTTTTCTCCTCATATCAGCCTATTGTGTGTTCAGTCCATTATACACAGTGTGTGTTTACTCTAAGCACGCTCGCTAAGATTTTTATCAGCGTGTCTTGATGTTGCTCAAGGGGTGATTTCTTTTCTGAGCAAATAGAGGATCACAGTCATGCTGGAGTACAATACAATGAACAAAATAAGACCTTAGATTAGATTAGATTAGATTAGATTAGATTAGATTAGATTAGGGGTTTGTGAGGAGGATTACTGCCATGGGCCTAGCCTGATATCAAATGAAACTATCAGAAAAAAGCTGATTCATTAGAGAATTCCCAAATATGGGTAATGGAATTATAATAATGGGATTTTTCGATGTAGAGCAGGGAGTGATAAAAGTGTATACACGGTTTCAGTTGTAAGAGAATTCCTGTGTGGATACATCAGAGTGTGGAAATCCTGTGTGGATATGTCAGAAATAAACTTTTTATCAACAGCAATTTTTCTGCCCTGAGTTTGATTTTCAGGGGGCATTTTTTCTAACTTTATAAAAAGACTCTTGGCCAAGTCATCCAGTCATCACTAACAATCTAATTAAATCTATTTATTCAAATAATCACTGTCACAGCTTTGGTCACCTTCTCAGTTTTGTTTTTGTGTGTGTGTGTGTGTGTGTGTGTCCGCGTATGGGCATGGCACTCCCGATTCATTGATTAGCCATCGCACCTGCACCTTATCAACTCTGCTGCATTTATACCCTGGTTGTTTATCCACTCACCGCCAGTTTGTTGTCGCAGCCAGTCCAGTAGAGTTTTGCGCAGCCAAAGAATTGTGTATTCTTCTATTCGTTGTTTTGTCATTCAAGTTCTAAACTTTGTTTCTTCTACGTGCCAGGTCCATTTTCTCCTGCCTGTCTACCCACCTGCCTGCCCTGCCCTGCCCTGCCCTGCCCTGCCCTGCCTTGCCCTGCCCTGCCCTGCCCTGCCTTGCCCTGCCCTGCCTGCATTCCTCTTTCTCCACCATGCTCACCGCTCAGAGCTCGTGACTTTTTCACTGTCGACTGTGTTGTATTTGTGGTTTCATGTGATGGAGATGGAGTGTTTCTCCCATTCTATGTAGTGTTCCCTACTGCTGTTACAACACAGTAGATAGGGGTTTTTCAATCAAAAACTGTTCTGTGTTTCACCCACTCTAAGAACACTCACCTCAGTGTGAATGAATAAGCCAGAAAAATGTTGAAAAACATTCATGGTACTCGTAAGTTAATCACGTTAGTCAGTCAGTCAGTCAGTTACACCAGCAACAGTCAACTATTCTGTCTATGTAACTATGTGGAACATGACCCAATGTGTCAAATAAGAAACAGTGGGATTCAAAAATGGGAAAGTTTTGCCTTGAGCCCTTGTCAATTTCTAAACCTTGAATGCAAAGTTTCAGTGATAAGAGAACATTGTGTGTATATAAACAGTTTCAGTGATAGGAGCTCAATGTGTTTAAATAAGCAGTTTCAGTGATAATAGAACAATGTGTATAAATCAACAGTTTAACTGATAATAGAACAATGTGTATTAATAAACAGTTTCAGTGATAAGGGAACATTGTGTATAAATAAACAGTTTCAGTGATAAGATAACTGTGTGTATATATACAGTTTCAGTGGTTAGAGAACGATGTGTATAAATAAACAGTTTCAGTGTTAACTGTGTGTATATATACAGTTTCAGTAGTAAGGGAACACTGTGTGTATATAAACAGGTTCAGTGATAACTATGTGTATATAAACAACTTCAGTGATAAGATAACTTTGTAGATATATACAGTTTCAGTGGTAAGGGAACATTGTGTGTATATAAACAAGTTCAGTGATAACTGTGTGTATATAAACAGTTTCAGTGGTAAGGGAACATTGTGTATAAATAAATAGTTTCATTGGTAAGGGAATATTGTGTATAAATAAACAGCTTCAGTGGTAAGAGAACTCTGTATGCATAAGGCAACTCATCAATATATGAATAATGTCAAAGATGCCAATGTGTTACATTTCTGTAGGTGATGCTAGAGAGTGAGCCAAAATCACACTTGCGTTATCATAGGTCACATAGGAGTAAAATATGCATACAGCTACGTCATCATCATCATAGGTCAAAGTTTTACACACATTTGCCTCATTTTCTGCTGGGTGCATTCACTGCTCATACTCACTCTGCATGTGCATTTGTATAAAACATATGTAGACATACATCCTGGGTAATATTATAACCACAGGATAATGTCATTAAAGTTATCAAGTTATCAGCTCTTTTTTTTTTTTTTCATTACATTCGAAAATTTTATTACACTCTCAGTCAACCTATTACATTATCTCTGCCCAGGGATTAAGATTTCCCAGTGTTCAGACTTTTCTCCAGTGGTCCATGGGTAAAACTACACACCAGACAGTTTGTTTGATTTGTTTATCCAGCACACACACAGCTACTACCCATCGTCTCTCCTAACAAAAACAATTAGACAAGTCAAATATGTGCCGTGCGGTGGGTGAGAAACCAAATCCCTTTGATTTGAAGTACAAACACAATGGTAATAGCTCTGAGGATTAGTGCCACAGATAATGATAAAATCATGATAATGACACAATTTGCAGCCTAAATAAATGGTAAAACTCGTCGGGTTGGTGAAGATTCTAAGCCTGGGGCTGAAAGCTGGTGGGTCTTTAATAAATATCAAATGAATGCCTGAGGAGCACTGGGAGAAGAAGTGGAGATTCAATCATTCTGGATCGATGTTGCAAGGTGTAGTGCAGTGCACAAATCAAATAAATTGCATCCTTTCTGCACAGTGAGGGAAATTATAGGAGAGAGGAGGAACTTGGGGTTGTTTGCAGTGTTTTTCTCTGTGTTTTTACTCTTTATGGTGATGCATTTTCATGCTGTGCATGTATAGAGTTTCGGTTCTGCACATATACCTTACTACAGTCTAGATGTATTGTATTTTACAGAGTGACAGCCACACTGTGCACCCTATATTTTTACACTCATTGCTTTTGTTTTTAAATCAAAAGCAGTCACCAGCAGACCAGAACATGTGAAAAGCTCCTTTTTGCTTCTTGGGAACTACTTTGTGTTTTTGTACAAATCTAGTGATTTCTTCTGAGAAAGTGCACCCAAAAGCTGTCTGAATTTCATGTTTAGACATGTCTTATTCTCATCTGTGTGGCTCTTGTGTGTAGCAAAGGCAAACATCACTCAGTCTTTTAGAGTACAGGTGAAATCTGTTAGCTGAATTGTTGTTGTTTTCTCCAGAGTCCTCCTTTATGTTTCTTCTGACCTAACCACCTCGCTCTCTCCCTCCCTCCCTCCCTCCCTCCCTCCCTCCCTCCCTCCCTCCCTCTCTCTCTCTCTCTCTCTCTCTCTCTCTCTCTCTCTCTGTGGAATCTCTTTCTGCATTGTCTCTGCTGGCAGGTAATGTTTGCTGGGATACCTCTCATTAGCCAAACTGGATAGAACAAAATGGGTCTTCTTTGACTTGTGGACTTTAATTATCCTCACCCTTGCTCCCCACAGACTCCTCTCCTGCTCCGCGGTATTCTCCTTCAGCTATCCTAATGCAATCAGACATCGCAGTCTTGGATGACTTCTCCTGAACAAGGAGTCAGCCAATTGGACTAAATTAATCCAGCAGTTCAAGGTTGCAGTTGTTCCCTTGATAGCTTCAGGACGAAGTGCTCATTGCCTGGTAATGCACTGTTTTTTGCACACGTGTGTGTGTGTGTGTGTGTGTGTGTGTGTATGTGTGTGTCCTAAATAAAAGAACAAATTACAAAAGAGAACAAAAGTGACAGAAAAACAAAAGGTACTAAAGGTGTTAAATTCCCAGATTTATACATGCATGACAAATGAAACTTTGTAAGAGGCTAGCAGTCTGTGAAGTTATTATTGTTTTTGGTAGTAAATAAGGGAGACTTACAGCAGACACCAGCTGTGAGACTGCTTTCAGTTTCAGTTTGACCCGCCACATTGTGCTGGGCACCAGATGTGTTAACCCTAACGCCTCACTGGGCCTGATAGTTCTCCTCTACTTGAAATGAATGCTGCCACAGTGAATAAGGTGAAATGGATTTTTTTTCTCTCAATCCATTATTTTCCTTGACTGATCAGTTAGTCAGAAATAAATAGCTGATATATCATTCATCTGTGGAGTTTGGTGTTGAATAATCATCTAAATATTCACAGAACAAGTGTAACTTTAACCAGGCCAATTTTCTCAGTATACTTTGCAGTGACATTCTTTGCCATCATTTTTGGTTTGACTTCATTGTAAGAAAAGATAGTGTGGTGGTTAGATTTAGTCTTCTCTTACTCTTCGTAATGACATCAGCAGAATCAGTCTTGAATTAATTTAGCAATCACTGTCATCTCGTTATCTGGCTAACATTAGGGGTAGCCTGAGACACACTCAATGGGAAAACTGGCAGCGGGTATTCCCATATGCCACCCTTCCAAGGGTTTGGTTTGGGATCTTCCACCGTGCCAGGGGGGATGGGTCTCACTATCAGCATGCACAGCCAGCAGGAAGTTGTTTGGTTCTGCTCCAGTCGCCTGTTCAGTAGGACCTGTAACGATAGAGGTTTAGGACTAGTGGCAAAGACTCCCCTGTGCGTCTCTCTCTGTGTCTCTACTGATGCAGCCTGAGAAACTCCTCCATTAGCAGCTCCTGCTTACGGAGCTGTGACCATGTCACCAGGGGGTGAAGGGTTTTGCTCCTCAGCCAGGATCTCAGTCATCATTCCGGATTTTACAGTCTCTGTCTTCTGGTATTGATTGTTCTGGGCATCCGACAGAGATGCCATATATTGGTCCTCAGTGATAGTACTGCTTACGGCTGTCCTGTCACAGCTTTGATCACCTTGGAGTTGTCAGTGTCTTGCTTCAACAGCTCCTGTAATCTTCCCCATTATACAAACCATTTCCAAATGACTGAGGCCCAGTCAGCTTTGTCTGACACTGATTCTTTGTGATCAGTGCTTCTTTCATCAAGTTGGATAATTTTTTCGGTTAACTCTGGATAGTCTAACTGGCACAGTCACTCAGTCACTGAGTGTTGTAAGTGGGTGAGTATACTAAAGGCGCTTTCGCACCGGAGGAACTTTTCATAGTTCTTAGAACTGTTGGAGAAAGTACCCCCTTTTTCGCGTGTTCGCACCGCAGGAACTTAGAACGATTTTAGTTCTAAGAACGCTGTTTTGAGGGGCTTTTTTAGCCCCTACTCCAGGGTAGGTACTTTTGCAGCACAATAGGAACCTTGTGACGTAGGTGTACAGCCATTGGTCCAGACGCAGGTATACGATGATTGCAACCGCCATTTTTAAAGATCCGTGCAAAATATAAAGTCTTAGAACGTATTTCATTTAGCTTTTGATATTCATGTCTCAAAATGTCTGGAATTGTAGGAGGGGGCACCGTTTTTATGTTTTTATGTTTTACTTTACCGGTATTTTATATCCCCCAACAATGACCATTTTGCAACATCCAATGTATATTTGTACATTGAAGAGGTAGCGTACACTCCGCTTCGATAGGTGCTTGTGTGTCCGCTTGTGTGGCTGTGATCCGCATTTTAACCTAAGATAAGAATGTGTTTATCCAGCTTACGATTTTAGGGCTGCGGCGGGGAAAAAGGGGGAAAAAAAAACATGATGCAGCGAGCAAGGGTCAGGCACAAGCGCTATGCTAGCACCCGAAAAGTACTATGCCCATCAAGTTATTCACTGCTACTGCCGTGGTAAATGCATAAATGCATTAGGAAATTATTTTCTCCATTGGACTGGGTCTATCGCCATACAGTTTTATTTTCGTTAATGAGAAGGCAGTTATAGGTTATCTAATGTGCAATCAATATTTCTGTCATTCAAATTCAATAAAACTCATTGCGTATACTGTAGTCTAGTTTGTCGATTTCTTTTGCCGCAGTAATGGTTCTTTTTTTCCTTTTGGAGGTATTTAAAAGGTCTTAAAAGTCATTAAATTTGTACTTCAAAATGTGCAGCTATCCTGGTTAGTCATAAACAACAGCTCTTAGCTGCTATATTGTCGGCTGGCTTACGTCACTTCAGCGTTCCTACTGGCGGTGCGAAAGCAAACAGAAAAAGGCCCTAGAACGAATGTAGTTCTAGGGGAAGCTCCACAGGGGGTAGTTCCTATCGAATTAGACCCTAGAACTGTTCGGTGCGAAAGCGCCTTAAGACCCAGGACACATTCCAATTAACATCGTTACCCCTTCACACGGGCCCTTTGAAGTGAGTCTGTTTCAAGGGTCATTCCAAACAGAAGGTAACATGATAGGCGCTTCTGAGTTCACTTCAAAATAACTGTTACTGAGGGATACAGACACAAAACACTTTTCATAGGATCCATAGGATACATAGGATCACGGTGCTGACGGAGGGTTAGGCATGCAACAGGAACAAAGAAAGAGAGTTACTGGAAAATTCACTGCACGATTTTACTGCTATAAAAATGAAGTTAAACTCCATCAGCAATCTACATTAACCTACATTACAATAAGGCCAGAGTCCATTTTAAGCCAGCCAACATGAGGACAGAGAACACAAGACAGGAAACTAAGTGTTTCCAGGCTAAATCAGCTATAGAGCCAATATTGTTAACAGAGGTAAATCCAACATACAGAGATGACTTTGATCCAGATTATCTTAATCTGCTGATGCTGAAGTGCTGACCAAATCAGTGACATTTATCAGCCCTGATACCTGAGAACCTCAATTCTCTCCCTTCATAGGCTTTACCTGTCACAGGGAGTAAGGTATGGTATGGTAAGTTCCTAAGTTTTGTTTTTGTTCCCCATATGTTAATAAACTGCAATATGGATACATGGAATTCATATTGCATGTCATTCAAACATGCAGTGAAATGTGTGTGTGTTTGTGTGTGTGTGTGTGTGTGTGTGTGTGTGTGTGTGTGTGATTTTCTTGAGATAAAGTGTTCATCCCCTTCATTTGCAGCTACTCACAGCTTGTTATAAACACATTGGATATTGTGTTTTTTGCTGTAACATGTTTTTGAATCTTTTTTGAGGAGGTGAGTTGTGTTTATCTACTGACTGAAAATACCCCTTTGAGGTTTTCAGCATACCATCCCTTCTCTTTCCCAAGTCTAGCACTCTTTTTAATTTAATTCACTGTCATTCCGTCTTACTGTGTCACTGTAATGAAACCGGAATTATAATACCACTTCTTTAAAAACTCGTGTTTATCAATTTAATGCTCTATGATGTAATTAATAGAAGAAATGAAAACACCACATTTGTCTTTGTTCTAAAACACTGTTTAACAATATCAAGTAATATCCAATTTCTTCAGATTCCACTCAGTGCTAGATAGTGATGTTCAGTTTATAAATGAAATAGCTGAAGAGAGAAATGCGAAGAGAGCAGCATTAATGAGGCTGGTAAACGCTGGGTCTTCACTTTCCCGTTAATCCAGTACATCGATTTTGTGTTTGTTTAAAATAGAAGTTCTGTGCATTGACTCTGCATACGGCAAGATTTCTCATTAGCACTGACTAAAACATTTATGCAAATACCCGTTCAGTTGTTCCTGTTAATAACATCCCCTGTGTGTAGGTTTGGCAGGCCAATGAAAAAAAAAAAAAAAAAGGAAAAACAGACAAAAAGAAATTGGTCTGACTGATCACAACTACACCATATAAAGCACACTCTAAGTCACTGTTTGTTGTCTGATATTCCAGGCTGTTCAAACTTTAATTACTTTCTACTGGACTGCTGAGCAGCCCTTTCCTCCTGGGTGGCGTGATATAATTTTCACCTCAGAAAATGAATGTATCCCTCCATTACCGTAAACCGCCTTTTTCAAAAGGTACTTAGAAAAAAAGAAAGGTATCTACATATCCAGAACAAAAAACCCAAATTCATTGTGATGTGTAACAATGCAAGGCCATCTGTCATTGATTTTTCATAATTTATGGTCACTTACTGACATTTTATGAATTTCTGGCCAATGGCCATAGGTTGTACAAAATGCCTGATATACAGCAGAAAAAAAATCATCCAGTGGGGTTTAAGGGAATGCTTCAAATAAACACAAAGCTTGCTATCCTTACTTGAGTTTTTTAATATAACTCACTTAGTTAAAATGATCCAGTTGGTACTTATGTAATGTTTAAAATATACATGAAGTTTCTGCATGGAAAAAAAAGGAAAGAGCTTTTTGAGTTCTGGGAAACACAACATTTACTACTCATAGTGTAAATTAAGTTACCCATAAAACTTAGTTGCTCTTAAGTAAGAAATTTAGGACAACAATTTGCATGTGCCTTTCGAGCTGACACGATTTCTTTGAAAGATCATTAATGAGTCACTTTTATGGTATTAGCTGCTGAATTTGAGTTTACTGAACTTAAATACATTAAAGAGGATCGGGGGAATTATGTTGAGGGAACTCAGTAACTGTAGCTATCCTGACTTACTTTCTTTGAATAAATTGCGACTGCATTAAATGAAAGAGTTTTACTTTTACCATTTTTACATATTAGTTTCTCTCGGCAGGCCTACCTATAGACCATATAAAATGCCAGCACATGAAATCTAAAAAGAAAGCCTGACAAAACATTTCACAAGCTTCAGTCCATCATGTTTAACACAACAGTTTTAGTTTATGGGGATGAGGATCAGGTTGTTAAGGGTTCGCTCCCTTTTTGTAATATAACCAAAATATGAGACAGGTTCACTGAGAGATGTGGTTAGAACCCTCAGCGAAACATCACCAGGCTGGTCCTTCATAATGTTGAGAAATACTTCAGGGTAACCAAGAGGCTCTGTCTCCTTTTCCTGACTGCAGAGAGCAAATAGTTACCCTGACTTCCGGTCCGGTAATTGTGGCTTCTTTTATGTTCAGCTTGGTGAAGAGTTCAATTTCTCAGGTGTCCTGTGGACCAGTAATGATTCCCAACCCAGTGCCAGCCTGATTCCTCACTGAGATCTGTAATAAGAGCCCTCAGGCTTTAATGAAATGCCTCCAGACTAAGAGGAGTGTGTCTCAGTATCACCCACTTTAAATCTGATAAGGACCGTAGTGGGTCAGCTGAACTTCCCCTGACAGTTCTTTTTTAGTGCATAGAAAATAACAGTTATGCACCGTTATGCATTGGTACGTAAATAGAACATTAAAGGAACTTAAGGGGACTGACATATCATATATTTATGCTTACAGCATAATCACAGATATGATATTATGATATCTAAAAGCAGTTAACTGTCCTCCCCTCTTATTTTAAGGATAATGTGTCTGCTTACTGTAACACTCTGAATTCAGGCAATCTGAATGAATCCTGAATTCATTTGGGAGGAACCCAATCTTTCTGGAAAGTTTTCCCAAATATTCCAGTGATACTTTTCCTGGCAGCACACCCCTCCACCACTCTGGTTAGACAGACTCATGATATAATTATCATCATAAACATTATTATAAAACACCTGACCATAATGATATCAGTCTAATTAGAGTCCCGCTGCCTGTGAACGATGACTCGGGTAATGTATGAAAACAGGAATATGGAAGACAGTGAGTGGGCAAAGTGACGTACAGCTCTACTCCAATTATCTCAGGCAGCTTTACAGCACCTCAGATATTAATGAAAGTACCTTCAATAAAATGAGCTTCCTGATGTGTGAGCGCAAGTCCATTACTGCACGGTAACAATCAACATACAGCAAATGTTAGTGAGAATACTGAAACTCAAACTCTGATACATCAGCCACAGAGAACACACAGCAGTAAAAACTGTTTCATAAGACACTACTGATTCTGAAAAGGAGAAAGACTTTATTTATAAGGAATGGTGATATGAATCATGTTTAGACCTGTAAAGAAGTCTGGAAAATTTCACCAGCATAACTGATGTCATAATGGAAAGTGGTCAGGATCCTCAGTCAAATGTAAACCGTGTTTAAACGACAGGTCTAAATCATACAGGCAGTACTATGGCCAGGAATGGTAAAGTGTCTAAATCATTCATATATCACATGTACAATATACATCTGTATTAGAAGAATATTCTTTTCAGTGTCAGGCATCTAATGATACAAGAACTGTTCAGTTTTTGAAGCTGAGATGAGTGAGTTTTCATGATGTCATTTCCTCACAGCCAATGCTCTGGTTTTTAACAGTCTCATTGTGTGAAACTCTCATGGGATGTGTTAGATAAACCGTATTTAAAGGGCATGACTTATGATGCTCTGTCAGATGTTTCTGACAGTGCTGTGTATTCCAACTCAACTGCATGTCGTGTGCTCCACAGTGCATGGGGACGTCACACATGTGGCTCTAGTAAAGAGTGAGAGCTTCCGGTTACTTATTTGAGACCTGGTTGGTTTTCACAGTTTCCACAGTTTTCACTGCTGAGCTTATTTACTCTCAGATCAGATAGCTTACTGTCTACAGAGTCTGAGCAAGACAACAAACTGAAAAAACAAATGTCATGGGAACTACCGAAATTCAAAGAAAAATATCGAGCAGATTTTCTGGCTGCAGCCATAGACTCAAAGGGTTCAGAAGTATTCAGCATGATATCACACTCTCACTGAATGCTGCTGGTCTCGCTCTCTCTCTCTCTTTTTTTAAATAACTACATGCTAAATGTATTAAATCATAATGATGCTATGATGATGTAAATGGTCTTTTGGTGGAATATGTGCTAAATACAGCAGCAAGTGCAATTATGTACTTACAGTCATTTCTATGACTGATTACTGTCTGAGAACAGAAGAGGCAGACATTGAGAGAGCAGCTCTGCCACATACAGTTGTGGCGATAAGAGCCATGTCCCCCTATAATAAAATATTCTTTTAAAAAACATGGCGACTGCATACGGGTCCTGATCCGTGTCTATAAATACCTGGCCCAGGTAACATTGCGGTCTCTCCTCCACTTCCTCTGCCTGGTGTGTCGCACTTGTGCGTTTTTAGAACACCTTGAGGTATCTGCGCTGTTAGGACGCGCTTGGTTTTTTTTTTTTGAGTATCGGAGAGAGAGCGAGGTTTTCTTTTCCTTCATTCTGAGCCTTTTGAACCAGAACAAGTTTAACCGGTAAGCCGTGGTCAGTTCCTGCTGACGATTTTATTGTGATTTTTTTAATCGTATTTAGCAGGTGACACGGCAGCGGTGAGACGAATCTTTCTTTTTAAAGTCCGGTTTCATACTGACCGCTCTTCAGAAGCCGTAACCTTGGGCTACGGCTTGTTTTGTTTTTTTTTCTTCCGAAAGAGTTTTTTTTTTTTTTTTTACCTTGGGATAGCTCTTCTGTTCTCCGTTTATTTCTGTTTTGTTTTATTTTATTGTTATTTTCCTATGGCGCCCGGGTTGCCCTCTTATTGTTGATGTATTTGGAAATTGTGTTAAAAGTTAGTCTGTTACGGCAATTTTAAAGGTCGGATTGTCGTAATATTACGTGCATTATTTTGAACGCAATCGTTTGGAAATTGTTTTTTTTTTTTTTTAAAGCTTGCGGTCAGGATTTCTTTTCTTTTCTTTAAACAAATAAAAAAATAATCGCATAACTGTGCCTGTTGTGTTTGGCTCACTGTAGCTTCGGCCGGCATCAGTTACACTTATTATTATAATATTTGTATTTTTTTAACTACTCTGTCTGAGTGGTGGTGGATTTCACCTGGCGCCCGAACTGTTAAAATTAAAATAGTCCCACTACCGTCACACAGTAAATGAAAGTGATAAAAGACCATTTTGACCACACCACTGAGCTCTGTGTTACATTGATCTGAATGGAGGAAAGGGTAAGGGTAGTGGGAAGATGTATTCTTAAGCAGACACTGTAGTAAGTTTTTTTGTTGTTTGTTTGTTTGTTTGTTTGTTTCACCCTTTTAAGTTACACTTTATTGATCTGCCCTCTGTATTTCAACTGTCCTGGCATAGTATTCAGGAGCAGTGATGGCATAGTGCAACACCAAGGAACCAGGACCCAGGACCCAGGTCCAGGACCTTTGTCAGGGGCAATGGCAGGAGCACCTGATGCCTAACATACATGTCTTTGACTGTAGGGGTGCACAGCCACACAAACACAAGGTTGACCCAGAACAGGGAAACTCTGATCAGGAAGGACTCAGACCTGGACACAACATAAAACCTCTTTTTGGCAAGGTGACAGGGTAAATAACTTATCAGTTGTACCACCAATCTAGTGCTTTTAACTGCTCCTGGATATTATATGTCTCCCCCTGCTATAGCACACATGCTTAAACTCATCAGTTAATAACTGATCCTATGGTTGAACGAGTTGTCTTAGAACTGAGCAATCTAATATATGCGCAGCGGTGGGTCTTCAGGAGCAGAAGGGCGAAACCCCAGACTAAGGAATGTGTGTTTTGTAAACCTGTAAAAATGACTCTAATCTGACCCAGCATGTACTCTGTCAACTGAAATGAGTAAATCTGTGTCATGAATGGCTTTAAAGTGTGTTAGTGTTAATGAGTGTTATTAGCATGACGCCTGCAGCCAATGCCAGGCTCCTCTGTCCCAATCATCAACAATGAGTAATTATTTGCCAGTGTCCCTCACAAACATTTGACAGGTCAGCCACTGTACTGTTGAGGTCAGGTCCATAGCCTGTGATAGACTTTGTGAGGATGTGGAAGTATGTGTCACTCAAGTCATTTCCCATTCAAGTTCCTGCCATGTAGCTGCTTAAGTAAACATTGGCATTAAACATGAACTTCACGCATAAAATATGGTGAGCCAGGGCTTATGAAATGTCTAATTGAGTTTTCTTCTCAGAGTTATTGTTCAATTTCAAATATTGGGTGCATATTTACATATTCCCTAAGCTCTGAGAGAAATTAACATGGTAAAAATGGAATCTTACCGTGGGTTCTTACATTTTAATTGACTCATTAAATGATGGCTAATTATTTTGTCAATTACATTCAGTATAATTAATTAGACACTTCTGAGCGTAAAGGCAAAACAAAGTGGGAATTGTTCTGTAATGAGTGTTTTTTTTTTTCTATTTATATCGGTGGAATCTTTACTGGATTAAATTGATTGGCCCTTATTTTAACTTAATTGAAAGGTCCCATGACAGGACAAAGTCAGCTTTATTAAAGAGTTGTGAAGACTTGATCAACTGAGATTTTATCAGTATGGGAGAAAATAAATAAAAACATTAAAATATAAATCTTTACTTATACACATATGTAGTATTTTTATGGACTTGGAGGAATCTGAAGCATTTTTCTGAGTGAGGTTGTCTGTCAGTTTCTCTGATAGTGAATTGATGTATGTTTAGATTATGATTGTGCTCTGCAAAGACACCGTCTTACGGACATGAGTGGCAATTTGTTTTTGAATGCAACTGATGAGAATGATGATGAGGATGATGATGACGACGATGACCCTTTTGAGCAGCAACGATTTGAGCAGCCAAAAAAAAAAAAAATTAATAAAAATCATGGACATGGACAAGAGCAGAAAATAGAGAACTGTTGGAATGCTACTACACTACACTAGTAAGCCCAGCAAGAGGGGTTACATGCGGAGGATGTGGGACCTATGGATACACTGAAACCCAACATCAGCACTCACATCGAAACAACAAGTAACTCAATGTTCCAATATCCACAAGAAGCAACTGCTTTCACAACTAGAGATGGACGAGATACAACAAAAATGCTACAGCATGGGGGAGCCAAGACGACAGGTCAGAGGGGAGACGTCATTGCCCCCACACCCCGAGATTGGGTACCAAGACCCAATAAGCTGTTGTGAGCTGAACACAAGAGCAGCTGACCTGAAACTGAAGATCATAACTAAGCTGAACACCTGGAACCCCTGCAGGTTACCGAGACTAAGTGAAGTACTGAAAGTCTACTCAAGATGTGAATGCAGCACTATGGACAATCCCTACTGTGACCATCACTGAAACCAATAAGCTGATATACAGCACAGCAACAGTAATCCTTGAGATGCTTGGCTATAAGATGGAGACTAGCCACAAGGAGCAGTATCCTCCATGGAGACGGAGGCTGGAGGCCAAGATCAAGGCAACATGGAGGGAGGTTAGTCAGATATCGGAACTACAGAAAAGCAAAAGCAAGAAAGGGTTACCAGAGAAGTACGACAAGCTGTCCATACCTGAGGACCTTAGAGACTGCCAGGCAAAGACTCACAGCCCTGGCCACCCACCTGTAGAGGTACACCAAAGAAATAGAAGCCAGGAGAATAAATCGGTTGTTCTCCACTGCTTCATCCAGGGTATACTCTCAGTGGAAGGGTAATAACATGGGAGAAGATCCTCCAAGGTTGGAGACTGAACAATACTGGAAGAGCATATAGGAGAAAGAGGCATCACGCAACACCAGTGCTCAGTGGCTAGTGGACCTGAGAACAGACCACAGCACCCTCCAGTAACAATCACAGTGGCAGACATCCAAGGAAGAGTCTCAGGTATGAAGAACTGGATGGCACCTGGCCCTGACATGATCAACACCTTCTGGCTAAAGAAGCTAACTTCACTCCATGAGCACCTGGCTGCACAGTTGAACCAGCTGATAATGGATGGGACCCACCCTGAATGGTTAACCAAAGGTAGAACAGTCCTCATCCTGAAGGGTCCCCAGAAGGGAGCAGTCCCATCCAACTAAAGGCCAAGACTGCACGACTAGACACACCAACCTGTGCACCACCTGGATTGACTACAAGAAAGCCTACGACTCGATGCCTCACACATGGATCCTGGAATGCTTGGATCTGTGTAACATCAACAGGACACTAAGAGCCTTCATCAAGAACACAATGGGGCTGTAGAAAACAACACTAGAGGCCAACTTCAGGCAAATGGCACAAGTCACCATCAAGTCCGGCATCTACCAGGGAGATAATCTGTCCCCGCTGCTGTTCTGCATAGGCCTGAACCCACTCAGCGAGATCATCACAAAGAGTGACTATGGCTACCGACTACGGAACGGAGCAACCATCAGCCACCTCCTGTACATGGATAACATAATACAACCAGATATAGGAGTGGAGGACAAGCAGAAGAAGAATGCCGTAGCAATAGACATAGCAGTCCCAAGCGACAACAACATGAGGACGAAGGAACACGAGAAGCTTGAGAAATACCAAGGGCTGAAAGAGGAGCTAGAAAAAATGTGGAAGGTGAAGGTAACAGTGGTCCCCGTGGTAATTGGAACACTCGGAGCTGTGACCCTCAAACTGGGAAAGTGGCTCTAACAGATCCCAGGAAGAACATCCGAGATCTTTGTCCAGAAGAGCGCAGTCCTAGGAACAGCTAAGATACTGCGCAGGACCCTCAAGCTCCCAGGCCTCATGTAGAGGACCCGAGCTTGGACGGGAAAGAAGACCGCCTGCAGAAGCAAGGGGGGAATTATATTTTTATTTATATATATATATATATATATATATATATATATATATATATATATATATATACATAAATACTTGTGTGTATGTGTGTGTGTGTGTTATGCTATTAACTGGGCTGTCCCACAAGATAAAGACACTACAGAAGAGGAAAGGCCGGTCCTGTACCTTTAGGTAATGTCATTTCTAGCCATCATCCAGCAACAGTTTCATTCCTTAAAATGCTCTGGGTGATTAAAGCTGTAAATTGTTAGATAGCTCGAGAAAATGGCTTCCACACAGCCAGTAAATGGTCAGGCTTTCTTACACTCACAGTACTCATAATCCAGCTGAGGCACGGAGATGAACACCAATAAAGAAAAGCCTTCCACCAACACCGGCAATCTCTACAACACAGCCAAAGCTCTGGACCACCTGTAAACTTCACCGGCCCAGACAGGAGAGATGCACTCCTTCATTTGATATAATACAGTAATTATTGCTTCTTCAGGCTCCATTGTTCTCAGGTGTTCACACCAAATTCTAGAAAATGAAAACAATTCATCCCAGCCAAATGGAGAGTACAAACTCCCACAGTAATGAGCAGTCTCTGTGCACGTGCTGTCCCTGTCTCCTCCTTTCAGGCGTTTGATACTCCTGTAACTCCACACAGCAGAGCTCTTCACAGTACCATCTCACTCTTCCAACACCCTTAAAGGAAAATAGATGACGACGATGATGATGATGATGATGATGATGAAAGTGAGGAGAATGATTACAACTATACAAGCAAGATTAATTGGTGCCATTTTATCCACCCCCCCTTGACCCCCTCAAATATACCACTTTGATGCAATAGTATATGTCATATCAATACCTGTGATAATAATAAGGACAGCTGCTGATAGCATGCTGAAAATGTCAAGGTAAACAATATTGCCAAAGCCTTAGCATATAAATCTGGTAATTTGATATAGAAATTTGATATGCCATAATTTCCTATGCCACATTAAAATTTTTGACTATTAAGATATGCTGATGGTGGTTAAATGCTAGTAACTTCTTAACCAATAACTGATAAAGCTTTAGGCATAAATGCTGGCTGATGGAGAAGACAAAGTGAGCTAAGTAACCAATGAGATCGGAGGCTTAACAGTACAGATAAATGTTGGATCACTATTTGGCAAGCAACTTTTTATCTAATGTGTTATAACAGCTTATTAATAATTTATAAACTGTCCACAACCTAATTAATACACTAATTATAAACCATTCACAAACCTTTTATATTGGTAATCTTACTGTAAAGTGGTACCAATAAATCTTGCTTGTATAGTTGTAATCATTCTCCTCACTTTCATCATAATCATCATCATCATCATCATTATCATCTATTTTCCTTTAAGGGTGTTGAAAGAGTGAGATGGTACTGTGAAGAGCTCTGCTCTGTGGAGTTACAGGAGTATCAAACGCCTGAAAGGAGGAGACAGGGACAGCACACGCACAGAGACTGTTCATTACTGTTAGTAAAAGACTTGCTAAAGCTTAAAGAACACTGTGCCAGGAACCTAATCGAAACATCAGACTGGTTTCACAGTGATTGAGTCCAAGATTCATACTCACAGATCACTTTTACATTCTGATAGAGTGTCTTTCCACTTCCCTTTTTCCCTTTCCGTCTCAAATCTCCAGTCACTTTCGATGGACTTGTTCATAATTCACTATTAAAACTAAAACTGGGTTTTATATTGGGAGGGTGGGAAGCCTCAGTACAATATTTTTATTACGGCAGCATGCATGATCCATAAAGGGAGAGAAAGTGTGTTCAACGAGAGAAGTTTTTTTTTTCCTTCTTTCTTTTTTTATCAGTCTTCCATCATTAATCAAGTCACCCCATGGAAATATACCCTCCTGGAACAGTATTTACACCCCTGTCTTCATCCAACAGTCTAAATCCTTTTCATCAGATAATCAACTTCCATATGAGTGTCTGGGTAGTACACTCATATATATAGTACAGTATTTCATATGAGGTTTAAACACATTTCTCTCTGAGAAGCATTCACAGGAGAGAGGTCAACAGTAAAGCATGCATGCTCTGCAAAGGCCACTGTCATGCAAATTGTTTTTTTTTCCCCTATTTTTATCAGAGAAGCAGAACTGTCACTTTGAAGGACAATTGGTGGTTATCAGATGCAATTCTTTTCCATATTCCTTTGACGTGTTGAATGTGAATTTAAGCAGAGAATGTGCTGATGCTAAGTCTGTGTCTGTGACATGTATTCTGAACAAAATATTTTTCAGACAGACATTTAATTTAATCTCCCTCAGAGAGACAAATTACTGTGAGACAAAATCAATGAAAATGAATTAATGTTAAAGTCTGTCTTTGATGAAGACGCAATGTGTCACTATGAGCTACGTTACACGACAGATATTTTCATATATGTACTCCTTGACACATACCCAAATGACAGTCCACCTGGACCACCCGCTGAAAACAACACTGTTTTGGCTCATGCTGTTACACTGGTCACTTCCTGTGTTTTCACAGTCACCACAGTAAACCTAAGCCCAATCTTCTCTGTGCTATTTAAAACGTGATATTTTAGTCTACTATTTGTCCTGATCTGACAGATCAGTGGAAAAATAGACCTGACTACAGAGTGTATTTGTATTGTTAGACTGGTTTGCCAGCTGTAGACACAAGACATTGTATTATTTTGTATGCAGCCACTCATTTTATGTTCATTTCCACATTCTGTTTCCCCACTACTGAAGTTAGCCATGCTAACTAGCCTATTAGGATTCAAAAGTATTGTTACTGAGGAAGAAACATTTGGCTGAATACCCGGGTGACTCTCCCGTCAGCCAAAACATTCGACAGGGGACCCATATCTGTCAGATACACTTCTCTTCCATAGGCTCTGGGTCTGAACACTAACTGGACATGAGTTTCACTCT
Organism: Chanos chanos; assembly: GCF_902362185.1. Taxonomy (NCBI): domain Eukaryota; kingdom Metazoa; phylum Chordata; class Actinopteri; order Gonorynchiformes; family Chanidae; genus Chanos; species Chanos chanos. The sequence goes on along the minus strand of NC_044501.1, from coordinate 22,460,173 downwards.
GTAATGTGTAAAGGAACTGACAACACACTAAGCATTATGTGTGACTTTAACCAAAGTGATATGTTATGGTTTACAATGCGCCATTGCAAACTATATGCATATTACACAACTACATCACTTTGCTTCAATACTGTATGACCATACAATGATCGCCAAATTACCTGTGACATAATACAGCACTGTATAAATGTGATTATAGCTCCTTAGCTCCTTAGGAACTGTTGTTGTCTTACGCATTTTAAAGAAGCAACTCTGTTGTGTCTAAAATAAAACAGGAGAGAGATTTAGAATCAATCAATACATTTTGTATGCTTGTCATTCCAGATTACCAGACCAGATTACCTCTGTCTGGCATAAAAAGCCATGGAAATGCTACTGGGAAGAGAGGAAGGAACTCGCCTAGGTGTTTGTACGCTTCATCTCTCCAAGTCTTTTTTTTTTCTGTTGAAAGCAATCTGTGGTCCTTAGGCTGAGTCCAGTGCGGTGATTGCATCTTTGTGGCACAAAGTGCTTTGAAACAGTCTTCATCTTTAACTTTGAAAGATGTTTTTTTAAAACCATCTTACTTGAAAGGCCCTCACCAGTGCTGAAGATTAAAGACGATACTCCCTCACTGTATCAGTGCCTGTCAGCGGCAGAAACGCTGTTGTCCACCTATGAAATGAGCAAATAGTCTTTGGCATTTTGCTATGCCAAATGTCTGTCAAGCAGCTATGCAAGTACACATGTATTTTCCAAGCTGAATTTTAGATAACCTTTCTCTCTCTCTCTCTCTCTCTCTCTCTCTCTCCCTACTTCTCAGTTGTTCATTTTTGTCTACAGTTTGATGTTTTGTCAAGTAGTAATTTTCAAAATTGTTAAGCAAACTTGAAGTGGGAAACATCATTCCTCTGCGTTGGAGTGTGTTCAGTAATCATAGTGATTTAAAAAGAAAAAGGGGGGGGGGGGGGGGTTCATTTTGAATTCGTTTGCAAATTACAACTCAGCCATATTTTACAAGCTGAAAAGAACAATTTAATAATAAAAAAAAAATCTTCTTTGTCATGACGTCGAAGGTATGGGCTCTCTTTATTCATCCAGTGAGGGCATCTATCCATCCATCCAGCCGTTTGTCAGTCAGTGTGCGTTTTAGGTCTACACAGACATGTTATAGTTACATCATCAGACACAAGCTCTGATTATTGCCTCACATACATTCCCTTGTTGGTGGGAGCTGGTGGCAGAGTGATGAGCATAATCAGTAAAACCATTTGTTTCCAGGGATTTAACATTAAACGTTCTGCGTGTGATGGGGAATGAGGGGAGGAGAATAAATCAGAAAAGTCCTACCAAAGCACTTGTAAATCTTCCCAGTTCTACACAAATGGATCCATTCTGGGGCACCAGGCTAAATGAGTATTCAGAGTCCATTACTGCTGTAATTAAAGTTGCTGCTGTTTTTTGGTGTTTATTTATTTATTTAAAATGAATACATGTGATTATTTATTTCCTCTGCTGTAGCACTAATACAAAGCTGACTGATGATGTGTGACTGAAACTGTTGAGGGGGGACTTGATAGATGTATGGGAATATGAGAGTAAATGGGAAACAGTCATTTGTATGTGAAGCAGGCCTGTGGAATCGGACCCTGATGCATTAATAAAGCAGGGTTGAAACCATCTCGACGTTACGCTTGATTGAGCTTTGCTCCAACGGTGACCAGCTTCATCTAAGCCTCCAAGGAAACTCATAAATATTTCAGCATCTAATATCTCACCCCCAAACCACCAAGACCACCCCAAAACAACACAAAACCATATAACACACACACACACACACAAACACACACAAACAAACGCTTCAACTCCATAACCTTCATGCTCTCTATATTATGCACATTGTATGATGCTGGGCTGGGTTATTTTCAGACACAGAAGGAGCCCTGGAGGTTTTCTCACTCTGTAATCATCTGGAAGCATCTCATTACACCAAGCACTGCTTGATCATAAGCATTAATTCTCTGCTTCCTGCTGGACTTCTCCCATCATGCACTGCTCCGCTATTTAACAACTTCTTCTTCTTCTTCTTCTTCTTTTTTTTGTCCTTTATCTGATTTAGATTGACATTCCAATTAAAGTTGTAAATCAATTAAGTAAAGCTAATTAGTGTGTTGCGCCATGTAATGTTAAGGAAATATGGAAGAGGAGGAGTGAGGCTGCAATGTGAATTGAAGGGTTTTTTTGTGCGCTGATTAGTCAAGTGACACATTTTAGTGAATTACAGTCTCGCTTTGAGAGATGCAAATCACACGATGAATGCTGGAAAATGCAAGTCTGCTTGAGTGTAGCCTTTCTTTCTAAAGCACTTTCACAGGATTCTACTCAAGCACTGTGTTGACAGTTCTTCTTACCACATTTACTATCATGCTCCGAAATCTTCTATGTCTCTCCCTCTCTCTCTGTCCACGGCTCTATTGTTTTGTAAATGAAAAACGGGATTCTTTGCCAATCAGCAACAATATCGAAACATCTGGCATTTAATCCATTACCTGTGCGATCCAAACATGATTTATTATTTCAGAGAGGCTAAGAACAAAAAGCATTATTTGCCATTTCCTGCAAGAAAACTGATACTAAACTAAAAAAAATCACTTCAGGTGAATGTACAGTTGTATTGTACTACTGCAACAGGTACGAAAAGATCCTGCTATTGTTGTTGATTTTCACATTTAGACCTTTTGGAGGCCTTTTTTAAAGAAGTCTCACTCATTGTACTATTGTATAATTCATTGTCAGTCAGGTGCATGCTAACAAATACATTGTCCCTCTCTTTCAAAGTGAGGCAAACACAGAGACAGAGCACAGAGATTAGACACTGTGCTTCCTGTGACTTACAGTAGATGGAAACAGCTCCGAGATTGCCTTAGCCCCCCCCTCCCACCCCCAGACTGGCCCTACACTACACACATGCGCACACATGCACACACGTGCACGTGCACACACACACACACACACACACACACACACATAATTACACTCTTCGCAGTGATACTGCAGTAAACAGTGGAGTGTACCTTAACACATCTGCACACACAGAGTTACACGCTAGGTTACCCTGGTATACTATTTATAAATCTTCAAACCCTGATGGAAGGGGGAAAGTGCAGGCAAAGGTTGAAAGAGCTCAGCAAAGACATGTTGCCCTCCAGTTTAGAACAATTAAGGTTAATATCGACGTTAAAGTTTTCTAATCTCAGATCTGCCTTAAATATCACAATTTCTATCAGGAGACCAAGAGTGGGTCACTCACCCCAATTTTCTGTTGCAAGCAGACTAAAGCACAAACACGAAAAAACAAAAAACAATGGATTTATGGGAGATGGAGAGAGATAGTTTCCCACAGCCAAGCAAGCACCCACCTCCCTGATGGAGCGAGTGTTCGTCGTCTCCGTACCAAAGTTAATGAAGCGTTTCATGATGAACATATGAGCGAGTGACCCGCAGTGGAAGTGGAAAGGAAACATGAGCAGCTGTTATTGTTTCCACTTTGAGGAGCCGAGAGCGCCATATGGGTTTTTAAAAACAGATACGCTTTTCCTCTGGAGCTGGGCCAAGGTTTCAGCAGTAGTCTCAGGCCTCCAACTGTCTGTTTAGTCGCATCAAACATGCAAATTAGAGCCAAAGGCAAGAGAGGAGCCCTGGCCAATCAGATAAATATAGAGTTTTCAAGGCTGTTCTCTATGGATGTTGGATGACCTCGAAACACTGCTTCAGCTTTCTTCAGTCGCGCCTGGTTAGTGTTATTTTCAGTCCCTGTTTCCTTATAGAAGACACAAAGGACAGTTGTTTAGCAATTAGTGCTTCTCAAAGGCATCATTTACACTCTTCATCGTCCCACGCTGAGTCCTGCATGCATACTGGGCAGGCGGATTTTATTGAGAGGGGTTTTTTTTTCTCCACGTGTCTGCCTTTTTTATTTTATTACAGAGAGAAGACTCATTCTATTGACCTTCAAGTTTCACTACTGATAATATATTCACACACACACACACCCTCAAACATCTAATAGCATTATGAGGAGATTCTTGCACACACACACGCACACACACGCGCACACACACACACACACACATACACACACACATTCATATACTGTACCCTCATACATCCACTAGCATTATGAGAACACACACACATACACACACACACACACGTAGACATATTATATCAGAATATATCCTGTGTCTATCTCTGTACACTGGACAGTCTACACTGGGCTGGGAAAGGTTATAGGTTTCACTCTAGCTGTAGAGACAGTAGAGTTTACGCTTGACTGCAATTTTTGTAAAATCAGGCTTCTCCTTATTTGACCAAACAACAGTTTGGCCAGACTCTCAAAGGGACAGATTTTTCTTTTACCTCCTTTTGGTTCTCTTTTGTAAAATTTATTTCCATTTTCATACTCATGTTTAACAGTGCCTTGTCTTAAACCATGCTAATCACATGCTATATTTGTCAGGGTTCCTGCATGAACTGTTGTTTTCTCTGTTGTGCCCCTGCTGGTCATGTCTGGTTTTGGCTGTCATTTGTTTATGTTCTCTGCGTCTGAGTCCAACAAAGTCCTGACTATGTCTCTCCATCGTCTGTTACACAACATGTATTCCTCCTGAAATCCAACACCAACTGCCTTTGCTGCATCAAAACAGGAGAATTCTCTTCCTGACTGTGTAGCCTGGGCAATACCAGGCAGGCAGCCCACTCAGGATGTTCTCTTCTCAGATTTGACAGATGCGCAATGTGTTATCAGAGTGTGCTTTTACACTGCTTGTATCTTTTTCAAGTTTAATGTTCCAGAAAACATTTCAGAGAAGATGATGAGAGTTCAAAAGAACATAGCCATGAGGATCTGACATAAATATTCACGCAAGTGGGAAGATATGAGATGAAAATCGATATTAAAGAAAAGGATTAAGCGTGAGAGACGATAATCTAATTCAGTTGGGCTCAGTGACTTTAGCTCTGGCAATGCTAACATTGCTTTTTTATTTCACCATGAGCCTGTGGCCACACCTGACAGGTTGCTAATGCAGGTCTACATATGTACTCCACAATCTACAGAGCAAAAGAATGAAACGAAGCAAAGAAAATAAACCATTTCAGGTCTTCGTCGTTGCTCGTTTGCAAAGAGGCCAAGAACGCTTAAAATATGAGCCTCATTCAGTGAGCACAAGATTGAAATAAAAGGACCCCATTCGCATATTATATGGACCAGACAGGACCTGAGCAGTTTCTGCCCAAAGCTAAAAGCCAAAGGAGCGGGCCCTTTCGAACAGACTGATGGGGAGCTGATAGACAGCGGGCTCGTTAGCAGCAGGCAGACGACAGCCGAGAGGTTATGGGGCTAATTGATGGAGGATCAGAGTGGGCTGTAGGACACACATCGGCCCATTGCTGTCACCCGCACCGCAAGGCTTGTCTTTCGGCCAAGATAATGCCACGACAGTCGTTTTCCACAGGACGTCTGTCAGCATTTTACTACCACCGCTGGCAATGATCAATGACAGTGAAGACGCAACAACAAAGAATAGAGGCCAAAATCTTAGCACCCTCCTGGAGACAAACAGTACTTTCAACAACCCTGTCATCTTACTGGAGTCAATCGAAGTTAAAAAAAAAAAAATAAAACACACACAGGCAAGGACCAGGGAATTACTCCTCAATATGTTTGATAGTAGATGCTGAAGAGAAGATTTCAATGTATTGTCTGATCTGGATCTTCCATTCTGTGGTGTGTTCTTTGGCAACATCATCTGCGCATTTTTCAAATGGATCCCTGGAGGCACTCAGCCACCAGAATAAATTTGAACAATTGGCTTATTTTATTGTGACTGTCAGATTTGTAACGGGAATAAATGAAATGACCCTAACTTTTACATTATGGACTGTTGAGACATATAAAAATGTAAAGTAGATTCCTTATTGGGACTTCAGAAGGGAGAGACATTTGTCAAATGACTGTTTAAGCTAACGCTCAGTGTTTCCTTATATCAGACACCAGACAATATAGAAACAAATAAAGAAAGAAGAATAAAGATAATCACATGCCATGTCTTCACTTGGTGGTTAACGTTTTAACCTGCTTAATTTTTCATTCTGTGGTCATGTTTACTCTGTGGTCATGTTTACTCCATGGTTACCTTTACTTTGTGGTCATGTTTGCTCTGTGGTCATGTTTATTTTGTGGTTATCTTTACTCTGTGGTCATGTTTACTCTGTGATCAGCTTTACTTTGTGGTCATTTTTACTCTGGGGTCATCTTTACTCTGTGGTTATCTTTGCTCTGTGGTCATGTTTACTTTGTGGTCACCTTTACATTGTCATGTTTACACTGTGGTCAAGTTTACTGTGTGGTTATCTTTACTCTGTGGTCTTGTTTATTCTGTGGTCATGTTTACCCTGTGTTCAATCTTTACTTTGTGGTTATCTTTACTCTGTGATCATGTTTACTTTGTAGTTATGTTTACCCTGTGGTTATGTTTACTCTATGGTTATCTTTACTCTGTAGTCATGTTTACTCTGTGGTTGTTTACTTTGTGGTCATGTTTAACCTGTGACCATGTTTACTCTGTGTTTACTCTGCGGTTATCTTTATTCTGTGGTCATGTTAACTCTGCAGTCATTTTTACGCTATGGTCATCTTTACTTTGTGATGATGTTTACTCTGTGGTCATCTTTACTTTGTGGTCACTTTTACTCTGTGGTCATGTTTATTCTGTGGTCATGTTTACTCTGTGTTTACTCTGTGGTCATGTTTACTCTGAGGTTATCTTTACTCTGTGGTCATGTTTACCCTGTGGTCATTTTTACTCTGTGGTCATGTTTACTTTATGATTATCTTTATTCTGTGGTCATGTTTACTCTGTGGTCACCTGTTTTGACTGAGTCATATGGTATGTCATGTATTCATAGCAGCATGGTCACGTTTGACAAAATAACACACTCAGTTTGAGCAAGTTAAATCTGATCTCCACTCAAGGCTTGCAGCCAACGTGATTGCTATATGTTAACATTGCAACACGCTAATTTTGTTTTTTACTGTTAAACGTCATCATTTATGATTATGATTTAGCTATACCTTGCTCCTGTGAATCCAGTTACTTTGGCCATTTTGTTATCTGCTGAAAGCTGAATTGGGGATTTGGCGAGTTCTGGGTGTACTCTGATCATATAAATGAAAGATAATAGTTGAGTATTGCCTAAAATGGGTCTGTGCTGTTTTTTTTTTGTTTGTTTGGTTTTTTTTCCCTGTGTGTCTCTGGCTTTAACAGCTGTTGCTGAACCAAAGGTCAAATCAATTCTTATCAGTATTTTGATTAAACTCTTGTCTTGAGTGATTACAGTTCTGCTTAAGCATATTCGTTCATATGAGTTTTGTGCTAATTTACTAACACATCCATATTTTCTAAATCATTTTCATTCTCTTCTACTTTTCTCCTGTAATTCCAATCAATCAAGGTCTTATAGGAGTGCACGTGCGCACACATACACACACACACACACCCACACACAGTCACACACACACATGCACACACGCACACACAACACATTACCAGTCTCTCTGAGGCATGTTTACACATACATCAGTTTGTGGGTCTCAGTGTTTGTATTAGGAGGTGACGAGTTGGGTGGTGTAAGGTAATGTCTGAGAGAGGACGCTGGATTGAGCTGTGAGTCTGAGCCATGGCAGTGCCAGCAGAACCATCTGCTCATCCACACTCTCCACGGCCAAGTCTTCATCACTCTGGCAGAACTCAGAGAGCCTACTCACAGTAATACAGCTTCTGCATGATGTCACAGCAAAACCATCTTCTCTGCCCAGGACTGTCACACACATGGTCCAGCCTGATCCTCAGTCAGGCTTCCGTTTATTACTTAGCAGTCTGATGCTTCATTATGTTCATCTCTGCTTTGATAAAGTTTGAGCTCAGCAAAGCTCAGCCTTAATTAGACTAACTCTCAGACAAAAGGACTCCATTAAGGAAGTGGACTTGAGAAACGTTTGATTGATTTGGACTCTGAAAGTGCTAAATCAGAGCCTCATCATTTTGGCAGTTCGAATTAAGTTTTAAAATCGTACACACAGTGGCTGAGTTGTACCTGTCCTCCGTGAGTGAGTTTGGCTTAGTCCTCACTGTGTGGGAAAGTTAAGCAGCAGCACAGTCAAGCGTCCCAGCAGGAATCCGGAAAGTTCTTCAGCTCACAGTATGCTCCATTTCATTCCAGTGAAAAATCTGTCGCTGAGCGTGCCTGCCCCCCCCCCCCCCCCCCCCCCCCCCCCCCGCTCTCTCTCTCTCTCTCTCTCATCAGGTGAAACGAAAGCCAGGGTGAAGTTCCCTCGCACAGCCACATAATGAGGCTGCAAAAAGTTTGCTCTGTCAATCAAAAGTTAGGCTGAGTCTGATAGGCTGCTGACTCCACACTCCTGCTGCAGGACAGTCAGTGTCAGAGAACTATTAGGGTGAACACACACTCACACACACACACACACGTGCACATTTACACAGCCACATGCACGCACACATATGAACACACACATACATATTCACCACAAACATAGCATGCACACACATATACCAGAAACTGAAGGCAATGTCCCTGTACAGTCAGACTCACACACACACACACAGGTACACACTCACACACACAGGTACACACACACACACACACACACACACACAGGTACACACACACACACACACACACACACACACACACACACACACACACACACGTACACACTCACACACACAAACGTACTTAAGCAGTCCACACGCTCTTTGCATTTTGTTTGATTTCTTTAGTCAGATCTACAGAAAAAGGATCCAGCAAGGGAATTCAGATGTTATGTAATCCCAGTCAAATACTGTTTGTGTCTATTTCAATTTGAATATCTCACAGAGGGAATATATATGTAATCATTCAGTACCTAAATAAGACATTTTTATTCGATGAGTTTTCTTATTGTAGACATGCCTCATACATGCAGAAAACACTGAGCATGGTCTAGCCTTACTGTAACCCTAAAAACACAGTGCTGCACTGTTGATGTGTTGGATTGTTCTGGGTGTAGAGCTTTAGTCCCTTTACAGCCTCTTTAGTCTCTAACAGCCGCAGGGTCACGCAATGTGCCATCGTCCATGATCTCTACCTTCACTCAGACATAGCCAACACCCAAAGATAAGGTATAGGCTAAAGCAATCCGACCTCCACAGAATTTCACAAAATTTCCTACCCAATGGCATCACTGCCAAAGACCCTGTTTTTGTTCTTGTTTTTGTTGTTGTTTTTCTTTTTTCTTTCTTTCTTTTTTTTTTTTTTTTTTTACAGAATGGAATATGAAAAAATAATTAACCACATTACAGAGAGTAATGTTTTGCTAAAATATCAAAATATCTCTATGAAAACTTTCTATCCTTCTCTTTACCCTTCCCTAGAAATCAGAAAGATATGTCAAACCAGGCTAAACTTTCAGTGAAATGGGTTTAAGGGTCTTAGTTGGGTTTTACCCAACAGTGAAATGTCTGTACAGATCCCAGGTCAGTGGCAGATCCCAAACTGATCTGAGGGATTTTCCAGATCGCGTGGAGCTAACACACATGAGGCAATCCCAAAGAAATGACCTTGGATGTCGGCATTATGAGGGCT